>NC_057814.1:340661880-340708347 GCF_018294505.1 Triticum aestivum
TGCTTTGAAAACTGCTATGCGTACTCGTTGGGTTCCACCATATTATCAACGTGAATTACTTCAAAAATTGCAGCGTTTAAGACAAGGGAAAAATTCTGTAGAAGAATATTATCAGGAATTACAAACTGGCATGATTAGATGTGGTATTGTTGAGGAGAATGAAGCTATGCTTGCACGTTTTATGGGTGGATTAAATAAAGAGATTCAGACCATTCTAGAGTATAAGGATTATAATAATATCACTCGTTTATTCCATCTTGCTTGTAAAGCTGAACGTGAAGTGCAGGATCGACAGCCATTGGCGCGAACTAACTTTTCTGCAGGTCGACCTTCATCATGGACACCGCGTGCATCTTCTACTTCCACTTCACCATCACCTCCATCAGGTGCCACCTCCAGCCGTGATACAAGAAAGCAGGCACAACCACCACTCTCTGCCAAGAGCACACCTGCCGGGCCTGTGCAGAGTTCTTCTTATTCCATGGCATCGACAGGGCACACAAGTGATATTATTTGTCGTCGTTGTAAGGGAAGAGGACATTTTGCGAGAGAATGCAAATCTCAGCGTGTCATGATTGCTACTGAGGATGGTGGGTATGAGTCCGCTAGTGACTATGATGAGGAGACTTTGGCTCTTATTACACGTGAAGAACATGGTGGAGATGATTCTGGAAATGAGACGCAATACATGGCTCCTGAAGACGCTGACAGGTATGAATGTTTAGTTGCTCAACGTGTTTTGAGTGTGCAGGTCACACAAGCAGAGCAAAATCAGAGGCATAATTTGTTCCATACAAAGGGAGTTGTGAAGGAACGTTCTGTTCGCGTCATCATAGATGGAGGGAGCTGTAACAACTTGGCTAGCATGGAGATGGTGGAGAAGCTATCTCTCACCACAAGACCACATCCACATCCTTACTACATCCAATGGTTCAACAACAGCGGCAAGGTTAAGGTAACACGTACTGTTCGTGTGCATTTTAGTATCTCTACATATGCTGATTATGTTGATTGTGATGTGGTACCCATGCAAGCATGTTCCTTATTACTAGGTAGACCATGGCAATTTGATAAAAATTCTGTACACCATGGTAGAAACAATCAGTATACTCTTGTTCATAAGGATAAAAATATTACTTTGCTTCCTATGACTCCTGATTCCATTTTGAAAGACGACATTAATAGAGCTAATAAAGCAAAACAGGAGAAAAATAAGAGTGAAAATCAGATTGTGGCAAAGGAATTTGAGCAACAAATGAAACCTAATAATAAACCATCTAGTGTTGTTTCTGAAATTATATTGAAAAGTGCATGTTTACTTGCCACAAAATCTGATATTGATGAACTAGATTTCAGCAAATCTGTTTGCTATGCTTTTGTGTGCAAAGAGGCATTATTTTCATTCGAGGACGTGCCTTCCTCTTTGCCCCCTGCTGTCACTCACATTTTGCAGGAGTTCGCTGACGTCTTCCCACAAGACGTGCCACCGGGATTACCACCTATTCGAGGGATTGAGCATCAAATTGACTTAATTCCCGGTGCATCGCTACCCAACCGTGCACCATACCGTACCAATCCAGAGGAGACGAAGGAGATTATGCGTCAAGTACAGGAGCTGCTCGACAAAGGTTATATACGCGAATCTCTTAGTCCTTGTGCTGTTCCTATTATACTCGTGCCTAAAAAGGATGGTACGTCGCGTATGTGTGTTGATTGTAGAGGCATTAATAATATTACTATTCGTTATCGTCATCCTATTCCTAGGCTCGATGATATGCTTGATGAATTGAGTGGCTCTACAATATTCTCCAAAGTTGATTTGCGTAGTGGATACCATCAAATTCGTATGAAATTGGGAGATGAATGGAAAACTGCATTTAAAACTAAGTTTGGTTTATATGAATGGTTAGTCATGCCTTTTGGGTTAACTAATGCACCTAGTACTTTCATGAGACTAATGAACGAAGTTTTACGTGCTTTCATTGGACGATTTGTGGTAGTCTATTTTGATGATATACTGATTTATAGCAAATCTTTGGAAGAACATTTGGAACATTTACGTGCTGTTTTTATTGCTCTACGTGATGCACGTTTGTTTGGTAACCTTGGGAAGTGCACCTTTTGCACCGACCGAGTATCTTTTCTTGGCTATGTTGTTACTCCACAGGGAATTGAAGTTGATAAAGCCAAGATTGAAGCTATTGAGAGTTGGCCGCAGCCCAAAACGGTCACACAAGTGCGGAGTTTTCTTGGACTCGCTGGTTTCTATAGGCGTTTTGTGAGAGATTTTAGCACCATTGCTGCACCTCTCAACGAGCTTACAAAGTAGGATGTGCCTTTTGTTTGGGGTACCGCACAGGAAGAAGCCTTCACGGTATTGAAAGATAAGTTGACACATGCTCCTTTACTCCAACTTCCTGATTTTAATAAGACTTTTGAGCTTGAATGTGATGCTAGTGGCATTGGATTAGGAGGTGTGTTATTACAAGATGGCAAACCTGTTGCATACTTTTCTGAAAAATTGAGTGGGCCTAGTCTGAATTATTCTACTTATGATAAAGAACTATATGCTCTTGTTCGGACTTTAGAAACATGGCAACATTATTTATGGCCCAAAGAATTTGTTATACATTCTGATCATGAATCTTTGAAACATATTAAAAGTCAAGCTAAACTGAATCGTAGACATGCTAAATGGGTTGAATTCATTGAAACTTTCCCTTATGTCATTAAACACAAGAAGGGTAAAGAAAATGTTATTGCTGATGCATTGTCTCGTCGCTATACTATGCTTTCACAACTTGACTTCAAAATATTTGGTTTGGAGACCATTAAAGATCAATATGTGCATGATGCTGATTTTAAAGATGTATTGCAGAATTGTAAAGAAGGAAGAACCTGGAACAAGTTTGTTGTTAATGATGGATTTGTGTTCCGTGCTAACAAGCTATGCATTCCAGCTAGCTCTCTTCGTCTTTTGTTGTTGCAGGAGGCGCATGGAGGAAGATTAATGGGACACTTTGGCGTGAAGAAGACGGAGGACGTACTTGCTACACATTTCTTTTGGCCAAAGATGAGACGGGATGTTGAGCGTTTTGTTGCTCGCTGCACTACATGTCAAAAAGCTAAGTCACGACTCAATCCTCATGGTTTATATATGCCTTTGCCTGTACCTAGTGTTCCTTGGGAGGATATATCTATGGACTTTGTTTTAGGTTTACCTCGAACAAAGAAGGGGAGGGATAGCATATTTGTTGTCGTGGATAGATTCTCGAAAATGGCGCACTTTATACCATGTCATAAAAGCGATGATGCTGTTAATGTTGCTGATTTGTTCTTTCGTGAAATTATTCGCTTGCATGGTGTGCCAAATACTATTGTTTCAGATCGTGATACTAAATTTTCTTAGCCACTTTTGGAGATGTTTATGGGCTAAGTTGGGGACCAAACTGCTTTTTAGTACTACTTGTCACCCCCAAACTGATGGACAAACTGAAGTAGTCAATAGAACATTGTCTACTATGCTTAGGGCTGTTTTGAAGAATAATAAGAAAATGTGGGAAGAATGCTTGCCTCATATTGAGTTTGCTTATAATCGTTCATTGCATTCTACTACTAAGATGTGCCCTTTTGAAATTGTGTATGGTTTCCTACCTCGTGCACCTATTGATTTGTTGCCTCTTCCATCTTCGGAGAAGGTTAATTTTGATGCTAAACAACGTGCTGAATTGATCTTAAAAATGCATGAGTTAACTAAGGAAAACATTGAGCGTATGAATGCTAAATATAAACTTGCTGGAGATAAGGGTAGAAAACATGTTGTGTTTGCACCTGGAGATCTTGTTTGGTTACATTTGCGTAAGGATAGATTTCCTGATTTGCGCAAATCAAAGCTAATGCCACGTGCTGATGGTCCTTTTGAGGTGTTAGAGAAAATAAATGATAATGCATATAAACTTGAGCTGCCTGCAGATTTTGGGGTTAGTCCCACTTTTAACATTGCAGATTTGAAGCCTTATTTGGGTGAGGAAGATGAGCTTCCGTCGAGGACGACTTCATTTCAAGAAGGGGAGGATGATGAGGACATCAATACAATTGTTACACCCACAGGCCCTGCTGCTATACATACTGGACCAATTACTAGAGCTCGCGCACGCCAATTAAATTACCAGGTACTTTCGTTTCTTGGTAATGATTCTAATGTTCATGAGAATATGATGCTGCCTAAATTGGATACATTTGTTTTGCTTACAAATGAAGGGCCTAGCTTTGAGAAGGATGAACATTGGAGCAAGAACAAGCATGGAGATGATGGCATGCGCATGGGGAACAAGAACGGAGTTACAAGTGATGATTTCAGGACGTTGAAGCCACCATAATGCGTGCATGAAGCCTTGGACGAAATATACAAGATGCTACTTCATAACTTTCGTCCAGAGGCTATTCTAGGTGCTGCGTCACCTTATTATTGGGCCAGGCCCATGTAATTTCGAAATACATAAGTATAGGCTGTTTTTAGAGTCCGTATGTGTGGGGAAACAAGAGATAGGGTTGGTTTCGGACCCCTTCCTCAAGGGCCACGAAATTCCCCCCCTCTTCCTCCATATATACAACCCTTAGGGCGTCGTTTAGACTTTGGGTTTTGTTTAGATTAAAAGTTCGCCCTAGCTGCAACTTCGCGTACTTCGTTTGTGTTCAGCGACCAGACAAAGGCGTCACAGAACCCCACCTTGATCAATAAAGCTTTCATCTTATATTCGCAATATCCGGATTGCAATCTCAGTTTCTTGCTTGTTCTTCGTTTGCTCGCAGGAAACAGACCCTCGTGGTCAGGTTGATCGTGCTCCGGCGTGGTCGATAACCTCTCGGAGTTGGTTTAGCGATTGCTAAGGCGCGACGTCCTCGCACGTTCGTAGTCGGATCGTCAAAGTCGACTTCCACCAAAGCGATATCCATCATCTCATCGAAAGACGGGACACCTTTGCCTCTATCAATTGGATACATTTGTTTTGCTTGCAAATGAAGGGCCTAGCTTTGAGAAGGATGAACATTGGAGGAAGAACAGGCATGGAGATGATGGCATGCGCATGGGGAACAAGAACGGAGTTACAAGTGATGATTCAGATGTTGAAGCCACCATAATGCGTGCATGAAGCCTTGGACGAAATATGCAAGATGCTACTTCATAACTTTCATCAAGAGGCTATTCTAGGTGCTGCGTCACCTTATTATTAGGCCAGGCCCATGTAATTTCGAAATACTTGAGTATAGGTTGTTTTTAGAGTCCGTCTGTGTGGGGAAACAAGAGATAGGGTTGGTTTCAGACCCCTTTCACAAGGGCCACGAAATTCCCCCCTCTTCCTCCATATATACAGCCCTTAGGGCGTCGTTTAGACTTTGGGTTTTGTTTAGATTAAAAGTTCGCCATAGCTGCAACTTCGCGTACTTCGTTTGTGTTCAATGACCAGACAAAGGCGTCACAGAACCCCACCTTGATCAATAAAGCTTTCATCTTATATTCGCAATATCCAGATTGCAATCTCAGTTTCTTGCTTGTTCTTCGTTTGCTCGCAGGAAAGAGACCCTCGTGGTCAGGTTGATCATGCTCCGGCGTGGTCAATAACCTCTCAGAATTGGTTTAGCGATTGCTAAGGCGCGACGTTATCGCACGTTCGTAGTCGGATCGTCAAAGTCGACTTCCACCAAAGCGATATCCATCATCTCATCGAAAGACGGGACACCTTTGCCTCTATCAAGTGGTATCAGATTTCCAGGTTGCTCGGTGAGATTTTACAGTTTTTCGTAGTTCAGATCTAGTTTGTTCTTCATACCTATAGTCCACGAAAAAGCCAAAAAAAAATTTAGGGTTAGTTCATCCTATCCGAACCAATCTGAGCCTCTGCATAATCATTTCTGTGTCTGCTTTGTTGAATTTGCGGTTGCATCGCCGTGTCAAGTTGCTGGTCTTAGCGTCTAGTCCTTTAGAGTTTCGAGTTCTGTTCACAGGTTGTCACGTCGCCGCTGCCATATACCACCACCGCACCAGCTTCATCGCCGCTGCCATATACCACCACCACATATTCATCGCCAATCCGAGTCCATATACGCCACCACATATCCGCCGCCATCACGCCAATCCGAGTACACCTGCAACATATTTCCGCCACCAGTCCGAGTTCCACCAGATTCATCTCCGCCACCAGTCCTAGTCCAAGTCCAGTATTTTGTTACTCTGTTTTGGATTTCCAGATCACGCCATATTCCGAGTCGTGACAGAGAAGGACTCCCAAACTTTTGTGTTACCCGCAGTAGAAAAATAGTTCCAGTTTCAAAAAAAAAACTAAGTCTGAAAAATTCTGGCTAGGCAGTTTTTAGACCATTTGTAGACTTTTTCGAAAAAAATTGTTGCGGAGCAAAAAAAAGAGGAAAAAAGTGCAAAAAAGTGAAAAAAAATCCAGAGTGTGCTTTTCCCTTGTTTACGTGCAGCGCCGTGATTTTGTTAGTGTTCTAGGCTCGGTGGGAGATGTGCTAAACAGATTTGAAGAGGCTATGGAGAAGATAGATGCCGTGGAGAAGTCGTTTGAGACAAAGCTGGATAACAGGTTTAATGAATTGCTCAAGCGTCTTCCCCAACCACCACCGGCTGCACATGTCGCACCTCTACAACAACAACAACCACATCTCCAACGCCGCCTTCCAAATCAAGTGGGACGAGCACAGCGCGTTCCAATTGAGACTGGTCAAAATTCGGGTGCCGCTGGACCTACTGTTGATGCTTCTTTGGCTCCTGCTACTGCGGCGGCTGAGGAGGATGACGATTATGCGGGCGATTATGAGGATGAGGTTGATCAAAATCAGAACTACGTGCAGCCACCAGCACCACCACCAGCAGGTCGACCTCAGGTATATATTCGCAACGGTAGGCCGGCACCACCACCTCAGGTACGAGATCATGACCATCTCCCTAACTGAAATTGAATATTCCACCATTTGAGGGTAGATATGTTCCTGATATATATCTTACTTGGGAGTTAGAAACTGAACAACGATTTACATGTTTACAATATCCTGAGGAGAGACGTGTTCCTGCTACTGTTTGTGCTTTCACTAGCTTTGCATGTGTTTGGTGGTCTGAACATTGTAGATTATATCATGTTCCAGCTACTTGGGCTGCTTTGAAAACTGCTATGCGTACTCGTTGGGTTCCACCATATTATCAACGTGAATTACTTCAAAAATTGCAGCGCTTAAGACAAGGGAAAAATTCTGTAGAAGAATATTATCAGGAATTACAAACTGGCATGATTAGATGTGGTATTGTTGAGGAGAATGAAGCTATGCTTGCACGTTTTATGGGTGGATTAAATAAAGAGATTCAGACCATTCTAGAGTATAAGGATTATAATAATATCACTCGTTTATTCCATCTTGCTTGTAAAGCTGAACGTGAAGTGCAGGATCGACAGCCATTGGCGCGAACTAACTTTTCTGCAAGTCGACCTTCATCATGGACACCGTGTGCATCTTCTACTTCCACTGCACCAGCACCTCCATCAGGATCCACCTCCAGCCGTGATACAAGAAAGCAGGCACAACCACCACTATCTGCCAAAAGCGCACCTGCCGGGCCTGCGCAGAGCTCTTCTTCTTCCATGGCATCGACAGGGCACACAAGTGATATTATTTGTCGTCGTTGTAAGGGAAGAGGACATTATGCGAGAGAATGCAAATCTCAGTGTGTAATGATTGCTACTGAGGATGGTGGGTATGAGTCCGCTAGTGACTATGATGAGGAGACTTTGGCTCTTATTACACGTGAAGAACATGGTGGAGATGATTCTGAAAATGAGACGCAATACATGGCTCCTGAAGACGCTGACAGGTATGAATGTTTAGTTGCTCAACGTGTTTTGAGTGTGCAGGTCACACAAGCAGAGCAAAATCAGAGGCATAATTTGTTCCATACAAAGGGATTTGTGAAGGAACGTTCTGTTCGCGTCATCATAGATGGAGGGAGCTGTAACAACTTGGCTAGCATGGAGATGGTGGAGAAGCTATCTCTCACCACAAGACCACATCCACATCCTTACTACATCCAATGGTTCAACAACAGCGGCAAGGTTAAGGTAACACGTACTGTTCGTGTGCATTTTAGTATCTCTACATATGCTGATTATGTTGATTGTGATGTGGTACCCATGCAAGCATGTTCCTTATTACTTGGTAGACCATGGCAATTTGATAAAAATTCTGTACACCATGGTAGAAACAATCAGTATACTCTTGTTCATAAGGATAAAAATATTACTTTGCTTCCTATGACTCCTAATTCCATTTGGAAAGATGACATTAATAGAGCTAATAAAGCAAAACAGGAGAAAAATAAGAGTGAAAATCAGATTGTGGCAAAAGAATTTGAGCAACAAATGAAACCTAATAATAAACCATCTAGTGTTGTTTCTGAAATTAAATTGAAAAGTGCATGTCTACTTGCCACAAAATCTGATATTGATGAGCTAGATTTCAACAAATCTGTTTGCTATGCTTTTGTGTGCAAAGAGGCATTATTTTCATTCGAGGACGTGCCTTCCTCTTTGCCCCCTGCTGTCACTAACATTTTGCAGGAGTTCGTTGACGTCTTCCCACAAGACGTGCCACCGGGATTACCACATATTCGAGGGATTGAGCATCAAATTGACTTAATTCCCGGTGCATCGCTACCCAACCGTGCACCATACCGTACCAATCCAGAGGAGACGAAGGAGATTATGCTTCAAGTACAAGAGCTGCTCGACAAAGGTTATATACGCGAATCTCTTAGTCCTTGTGCTGTTCCTATTATACTAGTGCCTAAAAAGGATGGTACGTCGCATATGTGTGTTGATTGTAGAGGCATTAATAATATTACTATTCGTTATCGTCATCCTATTCCTAGGCTAGATGATATGCTTGATGAATTGAGTGGCTCTACAATGTTCTCCAAAGTTGATTTGCGTAGTGGATACCATCAAATTCGTATGAAATTGGGAGATGAATGGAAAACTGCATTTAAAACTAAGTTTGGTTTATATGAGTGGTTAGTCATGCCTTTTGGGTTAACTAATGCACCTAGTACTTTCATGAGACTAATGAACGAAGTTTTACGTGCTTTCATTGGACGATTTGTGGTAGTCTATTTTGATGATATACTGATTTATAGCAAATCTTTGGAAGAACATTTGGAACATTTACGTGCTGTTTTTATTGCTCTACGTGATGCACGTTTGTTTGGTAACCTTGGGAAGTGCACCTTTTGCACCGACCGAGTATCTTTTCTTGGCTATGTTGTTACTCCACAGGGTATTGAAGTTGATAAAGCCAAGATTGAAGCTATTGAGAGTTGGCCGTAGCCCAAAACGGTCACACAAGTGCGGAGTTTTCTTGGACTCGCTGGTTTCTATAGGCGTTTTGTAAGAGATTTTAGCACCATTGCTGCACCTCTCAACGAGCTTACAAAGAAGGATGTGCCTTTTGTTTGGGGTACCGCACAGGAAGAAGCCTTCACGGTATTGAAAGATAAGTTGACACATGCTCCTTTACTCCAACTTCCTGATTTTAATAAGACTTTTGAGCTTGAATGTGATGCTAGTGGAATTGGATTAGGAGGTGTGTTATTACAAGATGGCAAACATGTTGCATACTTTTCTGAAAAATTGAGTGGGCCTAGTCTGAATTATTCTACTTATGATAAAGAACTATATGCTCTTGTTCGGACTTTAGAAACATGGCAACATTATTTATGGCCCAAAGAATTTGTTATACATTCTGATCATGAATCTTTGAAACATATTAAAAGTCAAGCTAAACTGAATCGTAGACATGCTAAATGGGTTGAATTCATTGAAACTTTCCCTTATGTCATTAAACACAAGAAGGGTAAAGAAAATGTTATTGCTGATGCATTGTCTCGTCGCTATACTATGCTGTCACAACTTGACTTCAAAATATTTGGTTTGGAGACCATCAAAGATCAATATGTGCATGATGTTGATTTTAAAGATGTATTGCAGAATTGTAAAGAAGGAAGAACCTGAAACAAGTTTGTCGTTAATGATGGATTTGTGTTCCGTGCTAACAAGCTATGCATTCCAGCTAGCTCTCTTCGTCTTTTGTTGTTGCAGGAGGCGCATGGAGGAGGATTAATGGGACACTTTGGCGTGAAGAAGATGGAGGACGTACTTGCTACACATTTCTTTTGGCCAAAGATGAGACGGGATGTTGAGCGTTTTGTTGCTCGCTGCACTACATGTCAAAAAGCTAAGTCACGACTCAATCCTCATGGTTAATATATGCCTTTGCCTGTACCTAGTGTTCCTTGGGAGGATATATCTATGGACTTTGTTTTAGGTTTACCTCGAACAAAGAAGGGGAGGGATAGCATGTTTGTTGTCGTGGATAGATTCTCAAAAATGGCACACTTTATACCATGTCATAAAAGCGATGATGCTGTTAATGTTGCTGATTTGTTCTTCCGTGAAATTATTCGTTTGCATGGTGTGCCAAATACTATTGTTTCAGATCGTGATACTAAATTTCTTAGCCACTTTTGGAGATGTTTATGGGCTAAGTTGGGGACTAAACTGCTTTTTAGTACTACTTGTCACCCCCAAACTGATGGACAAACTGAAGTAGTCAATAGAACATTGTCTACTATGCTTAGGGCTGTTTTGAAGAATAATAAGAAAATGTGGGAAGAATGCTTGCCTCATATTGAGTTTGCTTATAATCATTCATTGCATTCTACTACTAAGATGTGCCCTTTTTAAATTGTGTATGATTTCCTACCTCGTGCACCTATTGATTTCTTGCCTCTTCCATCTTCGGAGAAGGCTAATTTTGATGCTAAACAACGTGCTGAATTGATCTTAAAAATGCATGAGTTAACTAAGGAAAACATTGAGCGTATGAATGCTAAATATAAACTTGCTGGAGATAAGGGTAGAAAACATGTTGTGTTTGCACCTGGAGATCTTGTTTGGTTACATTTGCGTAAGGATAGATTTCCTGATTTGGGCAAATCAAAGCTCATGCCACGTGCTGATGGTCCTTTCAAGGTGTTAGAGAAAATAAATCATAATGCATATAAACTTGAGCTGCCTGCAGATTTTGGGGTTAGTCCCACTTTTAACATTGCAGATTTGAAGCCTTATTTGGGTGAGGGAGATGAGCTTCCGTGGAGGACGACTTCATTTCAAGAAGGGAAGGATGATGAGGACATCAATACCATTGTTACACCCACAGCCCCTGCTGCTATACATACTGGACCAATTACTAGAGCTCGCGCACGCCAATTAAATTACCAGGTACTTTCGTTTCTTGGTAATGATTCTAATGTTCATGAGAATATGATGCTGCCTAAATTGGATACATTTGTTTTGCTTACAAATGAAGGGCCTAGCTTTGAGAAGGATGAACATTGGAGCAAGAACAAGCATGGAGATGATGGCATGCGCATGGGGAACAAGAACGGAGTTACAAGTGATGATTTCAGGACGTTGAAGCCACCATAATGCGTGCATGAAGCCTTGGACGAAATATACAAGATGCTACTTCATAACTTTCGTCCAGAGGCTATTCTAGGTGCTGCGTCACCTTATTATTGGGCCAGGCCCATGTAATTTCGAAATACTTGAGTATAGGCTGTTTTTAGAGTCCGTATGTGTGGGGAAACAAGAGATAGGGTTGGTTTCAGACCCCTTTCACAAGGGCCACGAAATTCCCCCCTCTTCCTCCATATATACAGCCCTTAGGGCGTCGTTTAGACTTTGGGTTTTGTTTAGATTAAAAACTCGCCATAGCTGCAACTTCGCGTACTTCGTTTGTGTTCAACGACCAGACAAAGGCGTCACAGAACCCCACCTTGATCAATAAAGCTTTCATCTTATATTCGCAATATCCAGATTGCAATCTCAGTTTCTTGCTTGTTCTTCGTTTGCTCGCAGGAAACAGACCCTCGTGGTCAGGTTGATCGTGCTCCGGCGTGGTCAATAACCTCTCGGAGTTGGTTTAGCGATTGCTAAGGCGCGACGTCCTTGCACGATCGTAGTCGGATCGTCAAAGTCGACTTCCATCAAAGCGATATCCATCATCTCATCGAAAGACGGGACACCTTTGCCTCTATCAATGGACCAATTACTAGAGCTCGCGCACGCCAATTAAATTACCAGGTACTTTCGTTTCTTGGTAATGATTCTAAAGTTCATGAGAATATGATGCTGCCTAAATTGGATACTTTTGTTTTGCTTACAAATGAAGGGCCTGGCATGGAGAAAGATGAACATTGGAGTAAGAACAAGCATGGAGTTGATGGCATGCGCAAGGGGAACAAGAACGGAGTTACGAGTGATGATTTCAGGACTTTGAAGCCACCATAAGGAGTGAATGAAGCCTTGGACGAAATATACAAGATGCCACTTCATAAATTTCGTCCAGAGGCAAACTAGGTGCTGCGTCACCTTATTATTGGGCCAGGCCCATGTAATTTCGAAATACATAAGTATATGCTGTTTTTAGAGTCCGTATGTGTGGGGAAACAAGAGATAGGGTTGGTTTCGGACCCCTTCTCCAAGGGCCACGAAATTTCCCCCTCTTCCTCCATATATACAGCCCTTAGGGCACCGTTTAGACTTTGGGTTTTGTTTAGATTAAAAGTTCGCCATAGCTGCAACTTCGCGTACTTCGTTTGTGTTCAACGACCAGACAAAGGCATCACAGAACCCCACCTTGATCAATAAAGCTTTCATCTTATATTCGCAATATCCAGATTGCAATCTCAGTTTCTTGCTTGTTCTTCGTTTGCTCGCAGGAAACAGACCCTCGTGGTCAGGTTGATCGTGCTCCGGCGTGGTCAATAACCTCTCGGAGTTGGTTTAGCGGTTGCTAAGGCGCGACGTCCTCGCACGTTCGTAGTCGGATCGTCAAAGTCGACTTCCATCAAAGCGATATCCATCATCTCATCGAAAGACGGGACACCTTTGCCTCTATCATAGAGCATTATTATGAATGGAATGCATATGGTGCAAACAATTATGGGAATCATGCAAAGTATGGAATGCATCAAGATCTCCTAATATGTATGAGGAAACTATGGGGGTCTCCTCATGAGCATTTGTAGAAACATCACATGGAGAATATTGATAACATCCAACACAATTCATATTTGGAACAATGTGATCATGGCATGGTATAGTAGATGAATTGCGCAAATCATGTAAAGGAAGCATAGCAATATCATCACATGAAAAACAAGCGCCAATGACCATCATCTCGTCATCTATGCCATAAGTGCAAATGGGATGTATTTTAATGGGGCGTGCATAGTCACTATGTTGAGATTGAAATGAAACAATATGGGAGATCTCACTCATAGCATATGACAGTTCAAAGGATTCTCAAACATGAAGTGACCAATAGAATTTTCACATGATATCCTATGGAGCATAGCATCACAACTAGGCAACTCAACATGCTCATCATCATATTCATCATAAGTGGGTAAGTCATGACATGAAGAAGTCGCACTAGCATGAAGCATGGTAATAGGTGTGTCATCATCATGCAAACAATCATTGGTGAGATAGTCCACTAGTGGGACAAGAGAAGCACTATCACCTATGTTACCTTTGGAGCGTAGCTCATGTGTTGTAGGTGAGGTTGCAACTTGATGGTACCATGTGGGGGGTTCATCATTGTCCACCATGGCCATCGGTTTTCCCATTGGAGGTATGGACTCGTCGAGGATAGGCGTGTCGTCATGTAGGAGACCTAGCACCAAAGAAGAAAACACACTAGGAGTAGAGGTTAAGTCATTAGAAATCATAGTGGCCTCACATGCCGTGTCAACTACCTCACTCACTAAGTGTTGTGGCTCACTCACTCCCAATATGATGCTCTCACTCGTATGGTTGGTGGAGTCACTCAAATGGCTCTCAACCTCACATAGGATGTGTGGCATGCTCTCAAGTGTGGGGCTAGTGGTGGTCACACTCATCCTCTCATAGGAAATGCTCTCCTCACATGGCAATTGGGTCATCTCATGATATGTGGGTGTCGGAGAGATGTTGGTGCAAATGTCTCCATGCTCAACTCCTATCGCCGCCTTGGTTGAAGGGATAGTCCCATGCTCAACCTTCTTGTCGTCGTCTTGTTGTTGGAGGCCCATATGATGTGGCACCTCGTAGCTCGTCTCCATGACCGAAGGGAATTTCCCATGCTCGGCCATCTTCCTTGAGGGGCTTCCGAAGATGGAAGTGTCGCCCTCGCTCGTAGGTGGTCGCCTTGTTGTTGAAGATGTCGATGTAGGCGAACTCATGGGAAGTAGGCGAAGATGTCGCACGTCCAAAGGCGAAGATGCCTTCATAGCACTTGGTGAAGATGCCGAAGTGGTTGTTATAGCCGTAGCTCCGTCTTGGTGGTGCTCGTCTCGCGGTCTTCTCTTATGCTCATGAAGCTTGGACTTGTACGTTGGCGCTTGTGGAGCATCTTCATGTTGATGGTGTCGTTGTCGCACTTGAGCTCGTAGTAGATGTCGTTCGTCGTCGTTGTGCACAAGATGCTTGGAGGTGACTTGCCCTCCATGATGATGTGGATCACGAATGTGATGGTGGTCGCCCTGGAGATGTGGACGTGGACGAATTGCGCTTGCATCGCGTGGGCGCTCCGAAGATGATCGACTTGCTCGCCGCCGCCTTGAGGATGATGAAGGGGAAGAAGACTTGTAGTCGGCCACCATGTCGCGTAGTTGATCCTTTAGCTCGCCCAACTTGGTGTCGATGTAGTCCCTTTTCCTTGCTTCGGAGTGGTGTATGTCGATGGTGAGGTTGTCAAGGCGCTCTCGCAAGGTAGATTGTGTTCCTTGCATTTGTCGTTGTAGATCGAAGATGGACGCTTTGGTGATGTAGTTGTTCGCGCCGTCGTTGTTGTCGAAGACCGGAGATGAAATGCCTTGCCTATCCATCACAAGACTCGAGCAAATATGAGTGGGAGAAAGAGAAGAACTTATACCAAATGTACCTTGACCGATGTTGAAGATGGATCAATGATCACTCAATGTGTAACAAGGAAATAGCACAATTGGTACCAATTCTTGTCGGTTTCTCACACCTACACAAATAAGGCTTATGGTGGAGCTTGGTGAGGATAGTGGCACAAAAATTTGATGCAAAATGTTAGCAAGAGTCAATAATGTTGAAAAAGATTCACAAATTCACAAGTGAAACAAGTAGACCAATAGCAAAGAATGGCACACGGAAACACACACACGGATAGATAAATGGGGTCGTGCAACCAAGGAATGAGCACAAAATGTGGAGTCCACGAAAAACGCTCGTGTTGCACAACTCAAGAGAGACGCTAGCACGATTGCTCAATAGGCGGATACGACACTTGTGCAAAACCTATGATATGCAAAATGGATAAACTTTCTATTCCAAGTATGCTATGTATGTATGGTTCCCGGTGTTTCTTTCAAGATGATCCAAGATGATCGGATATGACAATCTTATATGCAATGTGGTATGATGCTATGGCACTTGCTTAGAAGCTTCTTTGCTCTTCTCTTTTGCTTAAAAGCTTATTCTTTTTTTTGTATGGCCACTTTGCAAAATGCACAAACCAAGATAGTAATAGTGTATATGCGGGAACAAACTTTGTGACACAAGAGATGATATGGTAATACCAATATGATATGGTATGTATGCAATGGAAGGGTGGATCACTAATGTGCACAAGTAACGTTGCCGGCAATACTCAAATGGCTAGTCTCGATAGGCAAGTGACGCAATATGGGCTAGGGGTTATCAATTGCAATTGCAAGGGGAATATACAATGGTGTCGTCGAGGTTACCGTCCTTGGCGATGATGAGTGGCGGTGTTCTTGATGTAGATACCAAGATGATGGAGACTCGTTCCTAAGTAGCCGAAACACCTTAGGAAACGGAAAAAATCACAACTCAAAATCTCAAGGACAAAAGTCAAACGGTGGTAGTGTAAGCGGTGGTGGTTTGGCGGAAGCTCAATGGGGTTGCGGAAATGCAATGATGGGTTTTGAGACGCAATGCGCAAGTCGAGGGTAAGGTGGATGGACTATACACGGTGTCGGAGTTCGAAACACGGTCCCTAAGTAGCCGAAACACCTTAGGAGACACAACTCACAACACCCTCAAATGCTAAGGGGAACAAAATTGGTTAGGTTGCGGAAGTCGGTGGTGGTAATGCGGAAGTTGTGGTGGAAGCCCTAGGCAAAGATGCCAAAGTTGTCAAAATTTGATGGAGTCAAATGGGGATGGGACCTATCTATATGGATAGAGGATGTCAATAGCTTCAAAACGAGCTAAAGAACGTCAAAAAAGGACTCCGGATGTGGAAGTTATGCACAAAACGGTGAAACGGGGAAGGCTGAAATGTACAGGGGTCGGACATCCGGGGCTTTGGCCGGATTTCCGGGACCTGATGTCCAGAACCGCGCGCGAAAAAGCGCTCCAGGAGCCGGATGTCTGGGCTAAGGCCGGATGTCCGGGGTGGCCGGATGTCCGGGGGTCGGGCCGGATGTCTGGGCTCCAAATCCGAGGATGAACTCGAGGAACTCGATTTTGGGGCGGAAATTGATGATTTTGGGGGCAAAATTGCGGAGATTTCGTGGATGGAAAGTGGGGAAAATTGGGGGAAAGCTAGATCCACAAGTAACAAAGCAAATCCATGGATCAAATTCAACAAAACATCATCAAACCAACAAATCACAAAAAAAATTGGGGCTATGTTTTGGTGGGGATTTTCGAATTTGGGACAAAATCAACAAAAATAGGCTAGAAAACACAACGGGGAGGCTCCAAAATCGTGATCAACGTGGCTCATGATACCAAGATGATATCATGAGACAAGATGGCTCTGATCCAAGATGATGTAGGGTGGAACCCTAGATGGCCGATCTTTCACGAACGGAGCGGATCCCAACTAAGAACACGAAGAACACGAGGGGAAACACGAGGGGAAGACACGAGAGAATCACTCAAACCAACAAGAACAATCAGACATGTGCTAGATCCTCGAAACACAAAGAGATACACGATCCAAATCCAACAAGGGACGATACATAGGTAACCGGTTCTTCTCCGAAAGGAGGTCTTGAGGGGGGCCACCTAAGAGGGGTCTTGAATCCAACGTGGATCATCTCCGAAGAGGGGCCGCAGTCTCTCTCGAGGAGGAGATCCGTATGGATGAGCAATGCTCTATCTACATATGACCTAAACCAATGCTAACCCTAACTAGGAGGTGGTGGGGGAGTATATATAGTCTAAGGGACGAAGGGGTACATGGGCCTCGGCCCAGATGCAATGCACACAGGTAGAGGGGGGCGGATGTCCGGGCCTTCCCGAGACGCCGGATGTCCGGGCGCTGGGGCCGGATGTCCGGGCTGGCAGGGTCCAGCTTCTGTGATGGGGCGCCGGATTTCCGGGAGCTGGGCCGGATGTCCGGCGGCTCGCGACGGGCCGGATGTCCGGGCCTGGGGCCGGATGTCCGGGCTGACTTGGTTCAGCTTCGGGTGTCTTCTGTGATGGGCGCCGGATTTCCGGGCTGGTGTCGGATGTCTGGGCTTGCGGGAGGGGCCGGATGTCCGGGCCGGGGCCGGATGTCCGGGTCCTGTAGCCTTTCTCCGGTTCCTCTCGTCGTGCTCCTTCATCCTTGTACTTGGGGACTTGTCCATCATTCCGAGCATCTCCGAGAGGGTCTCCTTGGTACCTAGGCATGTGTAGTGTCCTTGCATTAGGTAGCAACCATGTCTCACATGAATGGACAGGAGAAGCATTTAGGAGCGGGTTCACCTTAGGTCCAATGGCGTAGGCTCGAGTGTACATGGGGATGATCGTAGGATGCTCCGCATCATTGTGGATCTAGCTTTCCCCCAATTTTCCACACTTTCCATCCACGAAATCTCTCCAATTTTGCCCCCGAAATCATCAATTTCCGCCCCCAAAATCGAGTCCTCGAGTTCATCCTCGGATTTGGAGCCCGGACATCCGGCCCGTAGCCCCGGACATCTGGCCCGTGCCCCGGACATCCGGCTCCTGGAGCGCATTTTTGCGCGCGGTTCTGGACATCAGGTCCCGGAAATCCGGCCCGAGCCCCGGATGTCCGGCCCCTGGCATTTCAGCCATCACCGTTTCACCGTTTTGGCCATAACTAATTCATCCGGAGTCCGATTTTCGCGTTCTTTAGCTCGTTGAGTAGCTATTGACATCCTCTATACCTCTAGATAGGTCCCATCACCATTTGACTCCATCAAAGTTTTGGCACTTTGGCATCTTTGCCTAGGGCTTCCACCATAACTTCCGCATAACCACCACCGACTTCCGCAATCTAACACATTTTGTTCCCCTTAGCTTTAGTGGTTATTTGAGTTGCGATTCGAGTCTCCTAAGGTGTTTCGGCTACTTAGGGACGGTTGCTTCTTCATCAACCACCACCATAACTTTCGCATAGGCTTGCCCACCAACACTTCCGCCACCTCAACTTAACCCAATTTTGTTTGTGTTGAGAGTTGTGTCTACTAAGGTGTTTCGGCTACTTAGGGACCGTGCTTCCAACTCCGACATCATGTATAGTTCACCACCTTACCCTCCACTTCCGCATTGCCTACTCGCAAAAACCCATCATTGCATTTTCGCAATCCCATTGAGCTTCCGCAACCACCACCGCATTCCCGCTACCACCATTTGACATTTGAGATTTTGAGTTCGCGGTTTTTCCGTTTCCTAAGGTGTTTCGGCTACTTAGGGACGAGTCTCCATGATGAGGACATCAATACCATTGTTACACCCACAGCCCCTGCTGCTATACATACTGGACCAATTACTAGAGCTCGCGCACGCCAATTAAATTACCAGGTACTTTCGTTTCTTGGTAATGATTCTAATGTTCATGAGAATATGATGCTGCCTAAATTGGATACATTTGTTTTGCTTACAAATGAAGGGCCTAGCTTTGAGAAGGATGAACATTGGAGCAAGAACAAGCATGGAGATGATGGCATGCGCATGGGGAACAAGAACGGAGTTACAAGTGATGATTTCAGGACGTTGAAGCCACCATAATGCGTGCATGAAGCCTTGGACGAAATATACAAGATGCTACTTCATAACTTTCGTCCAGAGGCTATTCTAGGTGCTGCGTCACCTTATTATTGGGCCAGGCCCATGTAATTTCGAAATACATAAGTATAAGCTGTTTTTAGAGTCCGTATGTGTGGGGAAACAAGAGATAGGGTTGGTTTCGGACCCCTTCCTCAAGGGCCACGAAATTCCCCCCTCTTCCTCCATATATACAGCCCTTAGGGCGTCGTTTAGACTTTGGGTTTTGTTTAGATTAAAAGTTCGCCATAGCTGCAACTTCGCGTACTTCGTTTGTGTTCAGCGACCAGACAAAGGCGTCACAGAACTCCACCTTGATCAATAAAGCTTTCATCTTATATTCGCAATATCTAGATTGCAATCTCAGTTTCTTGCTTGTTCTTCGTTTGCTCGCAGGAAACAGACCCTCGTGGTCAGGTTGATCGTGCTCCGGCGTGGTCGATAACCTCTCGGAGTTGGTTTAGCGATTGCTAAGGCGCGACGTCCTCGCACGTTCGTAGTCGGATCGTCAAAGTCGACTTCCACCAAAGCGATATCCATCATCTCATCGAAAGACGGGACACCTTTGCCTCTATCACTCCATCATCTCGGTATCTACATCAAGAACACCACCACTCATCATCGCCTCGGACGGTAACCTCCATAGCATCTTGGTAGCGTGGTATCCCCTCCATTGTATATTCCCTTGCACATTGCATTGATAACCCCTAGCCCATTTTGCGTCATTTACCTATCGAGACTAGCCATTTGAGTATTGCCGGCAACGTTACTTGTGCACATTAGTGATCTACAGCTCCCATTGCATACATACCATATTGGTATCATATCATCCCTTGTGTCTCAAGTTTGTTCCCGCTTATACACAATTGCTATCTTGGTTTGTGCATTTCGCAAAGTGGCCATACAAAAAAAAGAAGAATAAAGCTTTTAAGCAAAAGAGAAAGAGCAAAGAAGCTTGTAAGCAAGTGCTATAGCATCATACCACATTGCATATAAGATTGTCATATCCGATCATCTTGGATCATCTTGAGAGAAACACCGGGAGCCATACATACATAGCATACTTGGGATAGAAGTTTATCCATTTTGCATATCATAGGTTGTGCACAAGTGTCGTATCCGCCTATAGAGCAATCGTGCTAGCGTCTCTCTTGAGTTGTGCAACATGAGCGTTTTCCGTGGACTCCACATTTTGTGCTCATTCCTTGGTTGCACGACCCCGTTTATCTATCCGTGTGTGTTTCCGTGTGCCATTCTTTGCTATTGGTCTACTTGTTTCACTTGCGAATTTGTGAATCTCTTTCAACATTATTGACTCTTGCTAACATTTTGCATCAAATTTTTGTGCCACTATCCTCACCGAGCTCCACCATAAGCCTTATTTGTGTAGGTGTGAGAAACCGACAAGAATTGGTACCAATTGTGCTATTTCCTTGTTACACATTGAGTGATCATTGATCCATCTTCAACATCGGTCAAGGTACATTTGGTATAGTTCTTCTCTTTCTCCCACTCATATTTGCTCGAGTCTTGTGATGGATAGGCAAGACATTTCATCTCCGGTCTTCGACAACAACGACGGCGTGAACGACTACATCACCAACGCGTCCATCTTCGATCTACAACGACAAATGCAAGGCGCACAATCTACCTTGCGAGAGCGCCTCGACAACCTCGCCATCGACATACGACACTCCGAAGCAAGGAAAAGGGACTACATCGACACCAAGTTGAGCGAGCTAAAGGATCAACTACGAGACATGGTAGCCGACTACAAGTCTTCTTCCCCTTCATCATCCTCAAGGCGGTGGCGAGCAAGTCGATCATCTTCGGAGCGCCCACGCGATGCAAGCACAAGTCGTCCACGTCCACGTATACATGGCGACCACCATCACATTCGTGATCAACATCGTCATGAAGGGCAAGTCACCTCCAAGCATCTTGTGCACGACGACGACGAACGACATCTACTACGAGCTCAAGTGCGAAAACGACACCATAAACCTGAAGATGCTCCACAAGCGCAAATGCACAAGTCCCAACAAGCACTACTTCACGCCAAGTCCAAGCTTCATGAGCATAAGAGAAGACCGCGAGACGAGCACCACCAAGACAGAGCTACGGCTACACCAACCACTTCGGCATCTTCGCCAAGTGCTATCAAGGCATCTTCGCCTTTGGACGTACGGCATCTTCGCCTACTTCCCACGAGTATGCCTACAACGACTTCATCAAGTCCAAGCCAACCACCTACAAGCGAGGGCGAAACTTCAATCTTCGGAAGCCCCTCAAGGAAGACGGCCGAGCATGGGAAATTCCCTTCGGTCATGGAGACGAGCTACGAGGTGCCACATCATATGGGCCTCCAACAACAAGACGGCGACAAGAAGGTTGAGCATGGGACTATCCATTCAACCAAGGCGGCGATAGGAGTTGAGCATGGAGACATTTGCACCAACATCTCTCTGACACCCACATATCATGAGATGACCCAATTGCCATGTGAGGAGAGCCACCCCACCATGAGTGATATGAGTGACTCCACCATATATGACATTGAGTGCATTTCCTATGAGAGGATGAGTGTGACCACCACTAGCCCCACACTTGAGAGCATGCCACACATCCTATGTGAGGTTGAGCGCCATTTGAGTGACTCCACCAACCATACGAGTGAACGCATCCTTGAGGGAGTGAGTGAGCCACAACACTTAGTGAGTGAGGTAGTTGACACGGCACGTGAGACCACTATGATTTCTAACGACTTAACCTCTACTCCGAGTGTGTTTTCTTTGGTGCTAGGTCTCCTGCATGACGAGATGCCTATCCTCGAAGAGTCCATACCTCCAATGGAGACAACGATGGCCATGGTGGACGATGATGCACCACCCACATGGTTCCATCAAGATGAAGATGACAACGAGTGGATCTTCGACACCTCACCTACAAAACATGAGCGACCTTCCAAAGGTAACATAGGTGACAATGCTTCTCTTGTCCCACTAGTGGACTATCTCGCCAATGATTGTTTGCATGATGATGACACACCTATTACCATGCTTCATGCTAGTGCGACTTCTTCATGTCATGACTTACCCATTTATGATGAATATGATGATGAGCATGTTGAGTTGCCTAGTTGTGATGCTATGCTCCATAGGATATCATGTGAAAATTCTATTGGTCACTTCATGTTTGACAATCCTTTGAACTTGTCATATGCTATGAGTGAGATCTCCCATATTGTTTCATTTCAATCTCAACATAGTGACTATGCATGCCCCATTAAAATACATCCCATTTGCACTTATGGCATAGATGACGAGATGATGGTCATTGGCTTTTGTTTTTCATGTGATGATATTGCTATGCTTCCTTTACATGATTTGCGCAATTCATCTACTATACCATGCCATGATCACATTGTTCCAAATATGAATTGTGTTGGATGTTATCAATATTCTCCATGTGATGTTTCTACAAATGCTCATGAGGAGACCCCCAAAGTTTCCTCATACATATTAGGAGATCTTGATGCATTCCATACTTTGCATGATTCCCATAATTATTTTCACCATATGCATTCCATTCATAACAATGCTCTAGATATCACTAGTGATGCATTACACAATTTGAGTCTCCATTATGCTATACATAATAACAAACCTCTCATGATGGATGACATGTTTCTATATCACGCATCTCATTTATTTGAGCATTGGATATTTGTGCTAACCGACACAAGCACGTATGCATCATGATGGATGATGTGTACATCTACCACGCACACACAATTTTCCCTTTGTCTTTGTTTTGTGTAGGTACTTATGAACACTCGTCAACCTCACAATCCCATGAGTTGACGAAACGAGCTCTTGAGAGCAAAGATGACTTGGGATCCCGTGGATTGTCCTTCCCACCATTCCCTTCGCGCAACGACTTCACGCATTCCTTTTACTTGGCTCTCACACGGCTTTGGGCTATATATCACTTGTTACGTTATGTCCATTTTCCCGTGTTCACTTTGCATGCTATGCCTCTTTCTATGATTTTGCCATGCAATTGTGACCCTTGCTTGCATCTACCCATGATTCACCATTATGCTACTCCTATGTGTATTTGCATGTTTGGTGGAGATCCTTGTTGCTATTGCCATGTTTATCATGTGCCTCATGCTATTGTCAATTCTTGTGTTGGGAGAGTCATGATGTTCCATTCCTATTTACATAGGACTTCTTGCCAATACATTGATGATATATTGCTCATATCTTGCTTTCATGCTTGTGATATGTCTTGTGAATTATTTATGCCCACTATTTGCACACATGACATGCTTGCCATGATTCCTTCTAGTATGTTGCATCTTCGCACTACTAGCTTGTTTGACTTGATCAATATGATTTCTTGCTTTGTTGCATCACCCATGTTCCATTCTTACTCGCTTTCTTGGGTTGATGACATATATATTCATGCCTCTCACTGGATTTGTCTTGATCATTGTCTCTTGTCTCCATTAGTTGCATCTCTCATATCACCTTGTATTGAGTGCCAACTTGCTATGCTTATTGATCGTGGAGACTTGGACATGTTACTTGTGCAGCATGCTTGTTTCATTGAGCCTATTGTATTTGGTTGTTCTCGCATCATACGCCTCCATACCATGAACTACACCGTTGTACTTTCTTATGTTGAGCATGATGCATACACTTGTTGGGTATCTTACCACACGAATGCTAGGTTTTGCATTTACGCTAACCTCATTTGTTTCACCGAGTGGTTGTCATGTTATTTCGTTTTGAAGGATTCACAAGGCGGTACGATCATGAAACATTTTGGTTATGAGAAGGCATACATGATGCGCAACTCCATCACCCTTGAGAAACTACTAAAGGTGAACTCCTTCCCTTTGAGCCATTCTCAAATACGCATGTTGGATGGGTCATTCTTTCATTGTTGTTTCCTTCTTGTTTTCTACATGATACATCTCGTGAACGGAGGACCGACATTGGAGATGGACCCTATGGACCTTCAAGTTGAGGAGTGCTCGGACTTAGTGGATGCACCACCGGACCAACACTTCTACCACGACATCGAGCTATGGTACAACACCACCCATGACAAATTTGCATCTTATGCATGGATTGACACACATTATGCTTGTCTTGTTGCACCTATTCCCATGTCATCCATGGTATATGAGCTTGTGCATTTTCTTGGCAAATTTGTTGTGATCCTTCTTGATGGCATATTCATACATCATGATCATATTGCCTACCATCAATTGCATGATAACATAATCATATTGAGCATCCATTGCCATATTCATGCTATTGATCAACCGTCTCACTATGACATCATTTTGCACCGTGGTTGCATTGATCATATTCACAACACATTTGTGTGCACAATGAATGCTTTTGCTCCCATGAATGCTTTACATCTCATTCCATATCATCTTGCTAAGCTTCATGTGCTTTGTCATGAACAACCTTGCCTCGCGGACTCATTCTTACATGATGGACAACTTGTGTGCGCTAACCATTGTATTTCTGAGTGTCGCTTGTGTTTGCTCTCTTTGCATGTATACCACTCCGGAGACACCTTGGAGTACTTGGATTGCGCCATGACTTCCACTCCGTCCAATTACAAGTCCGTCCACGACAACCGTTTCCATGGTGATGAGGATTTCGATCCGAGGTCGGATCTTTCCCAAGGGAGGGGAGATGATGCGGAGCATCCTACGATCATCCCCATGTACACTCGAGCCTACGCCATTGGACCTAAGGTGAACCCGCTCCTAAATGCTTCTCCTTTCTATTCATGTGAGACATGGTTGCTACCTAATGCAAGGACACTATACATGCCTAGGTACCAAGGAGACCCTCTCGGAGATGCTCGGAATGATGGACAAGTCCCCAAGTACAAGGATGAAGGAGCACGACGAGAGGAACCGGAGAAAGGCTACAGGACCCGGACATCCGGCCCCGGCCCGGACATCCGGCCCCTCCCGCAAGCCCGGACATCCGGCACCAGCCCGGAAATCCGGCACCCATCACAAAAGACACCCGAAGCTGAACCAAGTCAGCCCGGACATCCGGCCCCCAGGCCCGGACATCCGGCCCGTCGCGAGCCGCCGGACATCCGGCCCAGCTCCCGGAAATCTGGCGCCCCATCACAGAAGCTGGACCCTGCCAGCCCGGACATCCGGTGATGAGGACATCAATACAATTATTACACCCACAGGCCCTGCTGCTATACATACTGGACCAATTACTAGAGCTCGCGCACGCCAATTAAATTACCAGGTACTTTCGTTTCTTGCTAATGATTCTAATGTTCATGAGAATATGATGCTGCCTAAATTGGATACATTTGTTTTGCTTACAAATGAAGGGCCTAGTTTTGAGAAGGATGAACATTGGAGCAAGAACAAGCATGGAGATGATGGCATGCGCATGGGGAACAAGAACGGAGTTACAAGTGATGATTTCAGGACGTTGAAGCCACCATAATGCGTGCATGAAGCCTTGGACGAAATATACAAGATGCTACTTCATAACTTTCGTCCAGAGGCTATTCTAGGTGCTGCGTCACCTTATTATTGGGCCAGGCCCATGTAATTTCGAAATACATAAGTATAGGCTGTTTTTAGAGTCCGTATGTGTGGGGAAACAAGAGATAGGGTTGGTTTCGGACCCCTTCCTCAAGGGCCACGAAATTCCCCCCCTCTTCCTCCATATATACAGCCCTTAGGGCGTCGTTTAGACTTTGGGTTTTGTTTAGATTAAAAGTTCGCCATAGCTGCAACTTCGCGTACTTCGTTTGTGTTCAGCGACCAGACAAAGGCGTCACAGAACCTCACCTTGATCAATAAAGCTTTCATCTTATATTCGCAATATCCAGATTGCAATCTCAGTTTCTTGCCTGTTCTTCGTTTGCTCGCAGGAAACAGACCCTCGTGGTCAGGTTGATCGTGCTCCGGCGTGGTCGATAACCTCTCGGAGTTGGTTTAGCGATTGCTAAGGCGCGACGTCCTCGCACGTTCGTAGTCGGATCGTCAAAGTCGACTTCCATCAAAGCGATATTCATCATCTCATCGAAAGACGGGACACCTTTGCCTCTATCAAGTGGTATCAGATTTCCAGGTTGCTCGGTGAGATTTTACAGTTTTTCGTAGTTTAGATCGAGTCTGTTCTTCATACCTACAGTCCACGAAAAAAGCCACAAAAAAAAAATTAGGGTTAGTTCATCATATCCGAACCAATCTGAGCCTTTGCATAATCTTTTTAGGGTTTTTGCTTTGTTGAATTTGCGGTTGCATCGTCGTGTCAAGTTGCTGGTCTTAGAGTCTAGTCTTTTAGAGTTTCGAGTTCTGGTCATAAGTTGTCACGCCGCCGCCGCACCATCATCATCGCCTTGCCATCTACCACCATTGCTTATCCGCCACCGCTTTGAATCCGTATCCATATACCACCACCGCTGCCATATACTACCGCCATATATCCACCACCAATCCGAGTTCTTTTCATAGTCGGTTTGTTTTAGAGATCCATATATTTTCCGTTTCGTGTTTCCTTGCCTGAGTAGGTCTCGGGAAAAAAAAATAAACTTGCTGGAGATAAGGGTAGAAAACATGTTGTGTTTGCACCTGGAGATCTTGTTTGGTTACATTTGCGTAAGGATAGATTTCCTGATTTGCGCAAATCAAAGCTAATGCCACGTGCTGATGGTCCTTTTAAGGTGTTAGAGAAAATAAATGATAATGCATATAAACTTGAGCTGCCTGCAGATTTTGGGGTTAGTCCCACTTTTAATATTGCAGATTTGAAGCCTTATTTGGGTGAGGAAGATGAGCTTCCGTCGAGGACGACTTCATTTCAAGAAGGGGAGGATGATGAGGACATCAATACAATTATTACACCCACAGGCCCTGCTGCTATACATACTGGACCAATTACTAGAGCTCGCGCACGCCAATTAAATTACCAGGTACTTTCGTTTCTTGCTAATGATTCTAATGTTCATGAGAATATGATGCTGCCTAAATTGGATACATTTGTTTTGCTTACAAATGAAGGGCCTAGCTTTGAGAAGGATGAACATTGGTGCAAGAACAAGCATGGAGATGATGGCATGCGCATGGGGAACAAGAACGGAGTTACAAGTGATGATTTCAGGACGTTGAAGCCACCATAATGCGTGCATGAAGCCTTGGACGAAATATACAAGATGCTACTTCATAACTTTCGTCCAGAGGCTATTCTAGGTGCTGCGTCACCTTATTATTGGGCCAGGCCCATGTAATTTCGAAATACATAAGTATAGGCTGTTTTTAGAGTCCGTATGTGTGGGGAAACAAGAGATAGGGTTGGTTTCGGACCCCTTCCTCAAGGGCCACGAAGTTCCCCCCCCTCTTCCTCCATATATACAGCCCTTAGGGCGTCGTTTAGACTTTGGGTTTTGTTTAGATTAAAAGTTCGCCATAGCTGCAACTTCGCGTACTTCGTTTGTGTTCAGCGACCAGACAAAGGCGTCACAGAACCCCACCTTGATCAATAAAGCTTTCATCTTATATTCGCAATATCCAGATTGCAATCTCAGTTTCTTGCCTGTTCTTCGTTTGCTCGCAGGAAACAGACCCTCGTGGTCAGGTTGATCGTGCTCCGGCGTGGTCGATAACCTCTCGGAGTTGGTTTAGCGATTGCTAAGGCGCGACGTCCTCGCACGTTCGTAGTCGGATCGTCAAAGTCGACTTCCATCAAAGCGATATTCATCATCTCATCGAAAGACGGGACACCTTTGCCTCTATCACCTCCTGCAACAACAAAAGACGAAGAGAGCTAGCTGGAATGCATAGCTTGTTAGCACGGAACACAAATCCATCATTAACGACAAACTTGTTCCAGGTTCTTCCTTCTTTACAATTCTGCAATACATCTTTAAAATCAGCATCATGCACATATTGATCTTTGATGGTCTCCAAACCAAATATTTTGAAGTCAAGCTGTGAAAGCATAGTATAGCGACGAGACAATGCATCAGCAATAACATTTTCTTTACCCTTCTTGTGTTTAATGACATAAGGGAAAGTTTCAATGAATTCAACCCATTTAGCATGTCTACGATTCAGTTTAGCTTGACTTTTAATATGTTTCAAAGATTCATGATCAGAATGTATAACAAATTCTTTGGGCCATAAATAATGTTGCCATGTTTCTAAAGTCCGAACAAGAGCATATAGTTCTTTATCATAAGTAGAATAATTCAGACTATGCCCACTCAATTTTTCAGAAAAGTATGCAACAGGTTTGCCATCTTGTAATAACACACCTCCTAATCCAATGCCACTAGCATCACATTCAAGCTCAAAAGTCTTATTAAAATCAGGAAGTTGGAGTAAAGGAGCATGTGTCAACTTATCTTTCAATACCGTGAAGGCTTCTTCCTGTGCGGTACCCCAAACAAAAGGCACATCCTTCTTTGTAAGCTCGTTGAGAGGTGCAGCAATGGTGCTAAAATCTCTCACAAAACGCCTATAGAAACCAGCGAGTCCAAGAAAACTCCGCACTTGTGTGACCGTTTTGGGCTGCGGCCAACTCTCAATAGCTTCAATCTTGGCTTTATCAACTTCAATTCCCTGTGGAGTAACAACATAGCCAAGAAAAGATACTCGGTCGGTGCAAAAGGTGCACTTCCCAAGGTTACCAAACAAACGTGCATCGCGTAGAGCAATAAAAACAGCACGTAAATGTTCCAAATGTTCTTCCAAAGATTTGCTATAAATCAGTATATCATCAAAATAGACCACCACAAATCGTCCAATGAAAGCACGTAAAACTTCGTTCATTAGTCTCATGAAAGTACTAGGTGCATTAGTTAACCCAAAAGGCATGACTAACCACTCATATAAACCAAACATAGTTTTAAATGCAGTTTTCCATTCATCTCCCAATTTCATACGAATTTGATGGTATCCACTACGCAAATCAACTTTGGAGAATATTGTAGAGCCACTCAATTCATCAAGCATATCATCGAGCCTAGGAATAGGATGACGATAACGAATAGTAATATTATTAATGCCTCTACAATCAACACACATACGCGACGTACCATCCTTTTTAGGCACGAGTATAATAGGAACAGCACAAGGACTAAGAGATTCGCGTATATAACCTTTGTCGAGCAGCTCCTGTACTTGACGCATAATCTCCTTCGTCTCCTCTGGATTGGTACGGTATGGTGCACGGTTGGGTAGCGATGCACCGGGAATTAAGTCAATTTGATGCTCAATCCCTCGAATAGGTGGTAATCCCGGTGGCACGTCTTGTGGGAAGACGTCAGCGAACTCCTGCAAAATGTGAGTGACAGCAGGGGGCAAAGAGGAAGGCACGTCCTCGAATGAAAATAATGCCTCTTTGCACATAAAAGCATAGCAAACAGATTTGCTGAAATCTAGTTCATCAATATCAGATTTTGTGGCAAGTAAACATGCACTTTTCAATTTAATTTCAGAAACAACACTAGATGGTTTATTATTAGGTTTCATTTGTTGCTCAAATTCCTTTGCCACAATCTGATTTTCACTCTTATTTTTCTCCTGTTTTGCTTTATTAGCTCTATTAATGTCATCTTTCAAAATGGAAGCAGGAGTCATAGGAAGCAAAGTAATATTTTTATCCTTATGAACAAGAGTATACTGATTGTTTCTACCATGGTGTACAGAATTTTTATCAAATTGCCATGGTCTACCTAGTAATAAGGAACATGCTTGCATGGGTACCACATCACAATCAACATAATCAGCATATGTAGAGATACTAAAATGCACACGAACAGTACGTGTTACCTTAACCTTGCCGCTGTTGTTGAACCATTGGATGTAGTAAGGATGTGGATGTGGTCTTGTGGTGAGAGATAGCTTCTCCACCATCTCCATGCTAGCCAAGTTGTTACAGCTCCCTCCATCTATGATGACGCGAACAGAACGTTCCTTCACAACTCCCTTTGTATGGAACAAATTATGCCTCTGATTTTGCTCTGCTTGTGTGACCTGCACACTCAAAACACGTTGAGCAACTTAACATTCATACCTGTCAGCGTCTTCAGGAGCCATGTATTGCGTCTCATTTTCAGAATCATCTCCACCATGTTCTTCACGGGTAATAAGAGCCAAAGTCTCCTCATCATAGTCACTAGCGGACTCATACCCACCATCCTCAGTAGCAATCATTACACGCTGAGATTTGCATTCTCTCGCAAAATGTCCTCTTCCCTTACAACGACGACAAATAATATCACTTGTGTGCCCTGTCGATGCCATGGAAGAAGAAGAGCTCTGCGCAGGCCCGACAGGTGTGCTCTTGGCAGAGAGTGGTGGTTGTGCCTGCTTTCTTGTATCACGGCTGGAGGTGGCACCTGATGGAGGTGATGGTGAAGTGGAAGTAGAAGATGCACGCGGTGTCCATGATGAAGGTCGACCTGCAGAAAAGTTAGTTCGCGCCAATGGCTGTCGATCCTGCACTTCACGTTCAGCTTTACAAGCAAGATGGAATAAACGAGTGATATTATTATAATCCTTATACTCTAGAATGGTCTGAATCTCTTTATTTAATCCACCCATAAAACGTGCAAGCATAGCTTCATTCTCCTCAACAATACCACATCTAATCATGCCAGTTTGTAATTCCTGATAATATTCTTCTACAGAATTTTTTCCTTGTCTTAAACGCTGCAATTTTTGAAGTAATTCAATTTGAGAAAAATAAGAGTGAAAATCAGATTGTGGCAAAGGAATTTGAGCAACAAATGAAACCTAATAATAAACCATCTAGTGTTGTTTCTGAAATTAAATTGAAAAGTGCATGTTTACTTGCCACAAAATCTGATATTGATGAACTAGATTTCAGCAAATCTGTTTGCTATGCTTTTATGTGCAAAGAGGCATTATTTTCATTCGAGGACGTGCCTTCCTCTTTGCCCCCTGCTGTCACTCACATTTTGCAGGAGTTCGCTGACGTCTTCCCACAAGACGTGCCACCGGGATTACCACCTATTCGAGGGATTGAGCATCAAATTGACTTAATTCCCGGTGCATCGCTACCCAACCGTGCACCATACCGTACCAATCAAGAGGAGACGAAGGAGATTATGCGTCAAGTACAGGAGCTGCTCGACAAAGGTTATATACGCGAATCTCTTAGTCCTTGTGCTGTTCCTATTATACTCGTGCCTAAAAAGGATGGTACGTCGCGTATGTGTGTTGATTGTAGAGGCATTAATAATATTACTATTCGTTATCGTCATCCTATTCCTAGGCTCGATGATATGCTTGATGAATTGAGTGGCTCTACAATATTCTCCAAAGTTGATTTGCGTAGTGGATACCATCAAATTCGTATGAAATTGGGAGATGAATGGAAAACTGCATTTAAAACTAAGTTTGGTTTATATGAGTGGTTAGTCATGCCTTTTGGGTTAACTAATGCACCTAGTACTTTCATGAGACTAATGAACGAAGTTTTACGTGCTTTCATTGGACGATTTGTGGTGGTCTATTTTGATGATATACTGATTTATAGCAAATCTTTGGAAGAACATTTGGAACATTTACGTGCTGTTTTTATTGCTCTACGTGATGCACGTTTGTTTGGTAACCTTGGCAAGTGCACCTTTTGCACCGACCGAGTATCTTTTCTTGGCTATGTTGTTACTCCACAGGGAATTGAAGTTGATAAAGCCAAGATTGAAGCTATTGAGAGTTGGCCGCAGCCCAAAACGGTCACACAAGTGCGGAGTTTTCTTGGACTCGCTGGTTTCTATAGGCGTTTTGTGAGAGATTTTAGCACCATTGCTGCACCTCTCAATGAGCTTACAAAGAAGGATGTGCCTTTTGTTTGGGGTACCGCACAGGAAGAAGCCTTCACGGTATTGAAAGATAAGTTGACACATGCTCCTTTACTCCAACTTCCTGATTTTAATAAGACTTTTGAGCTCGAATGTGATGCTAGTGGCATTGGATTAGGAGGTGTCTTATTACAAGATGGCAAACCTGTTGCATACTTTTCTGAAAAATTGAGTGGGCCTAGTCTGAATTATTCTACTTATGATAAAGAACTATATGCTCTTGTTCGGACTTTAGAAACATGGCAACATTATTTATGGCCCAAAGAATTTGTTATACATTCTGATCATGAATCTTTGAAACATATTAAAAGTCAAGCTAAACTGAATCGTAGACATGCTAAATGGGTTGAATTCATTGAAACTTTCCCTTATGTCATTAAACACAAGAAGGGTAAAGAAAATGTTATTGCTGATGCATTGTCTCGTCGCTATACTATGCTTTCACAACTTGACTTCAAAATATTTGGTTTGGAGACCATCAAAGATCAATATGTGCATGATGCTGATTTTAAAGATGTATTGCAGAACTGTAAAGAAGGAAGAACCTGGAACAAGTTTGTCGTTAATGATGGATTTGTGTTCCGTGCTAACAAGCTATGCATTCCAGCTAGCTCTCTTCGTCTTTTGTTGTTGCAGGAGGCGCATGGAGGAGGATTAATGGGACACTTTGGCGTGAAGAAGACGGAGGACGTACTTGCTACAGATTTCTTTTGGCCAAAGATGAGACGGGATGTTGAGCGTTTTGTTGCTCGCTGCACTACATGTCAAAAAGCTAAGTCACGACTCAATCCTCATGGTTTATATATGCCTTTGCCTGTACCTAGTGTTCCTTGGGAGGATATATCTATGGACTTTGTTTTAGGTTTACCTCGAACAAAGAAGGGGAGGGATAGCATATTTGTTGTCGTGGATAGATTCTCGAAAATGGCGCACTTTATACCATGTCACAAAAGCGATGATGCTGTTAATGTTGCTGATTTGTTCTTTCGTGAAATTATTCGCTTGCATGGTGTGCCAAATACTATTGTTTCAGATCGTGATACTAAATTTCTTAGCCACTTTTGGAGATGTTTATGGGCTAAGTTGGGGACTAAACTGCTTTTTAGTACTACTTGTCACCCCCAAACTGATGGACAAACTGAAGTAGTCAATAGAACATTGTCTACTATGCTTAGGGCTGTTTTGAAGAATAATAAGAAAATGTGGGAAGAATGCTTGCCTCATATTGAGTTTGCTTATAATCGTTCATTGCATTCTACTACTAAGATGTGCCCTTTTGAAATTGTGTATGGTTTCCTACCTCGTGCACCTATTGATTTGTTGCCTCTTCCATCTTCGGAGAAGGTTAATTTTGATGCTAAACAACGTGCTGAATTGATCTTAAAAATGCATGAGTTAACTAAGGAAAACATTGAGCGTATGAATGCTAAATATTAACTTGCTGGAGATAAGGGTAGAAAACATGTTGTGTTTGCACCTGGAGATCTTGTTTGGTTACATTTGCGTAAGGATAGATTTCCTGATTTGCGCAAATCAAAGCTAATGCCACGTGCTGATGGTCCTTTTAAGGTGTTAGAGAAAATAAATGATAATGCATATAAACTTGAGCTGCCTGCAGATTTTGGGGTTAGTCCCACTTTTAATATTGCAGATTTGAAGCCTTATTTGGGTGAGGAAGATGAGCTTCCGTCGAGGACGACTTCATTTCAAGAAGGGGAGGATGATGAGGACATCAATACAATTATTACACCCACAGGCCCTGCTGCTATACATACTGGACCAATTACTAGAGCTCGCGCACGCCAATTAAATTACCAGGTACTTTCGTTTCTTGCTAATGATTCTAATGTTCATGAGAATATGATGCTGCCTAAATTGGATACATTTGTTTTGCTTACAAATGAAGGGCCTAGCTTTGAGAAGGATGAACATTGGTGCAAGAACAAGCATGGAGATGATGGCATGCGCATGGGGAACAAGAACGGAGTTACAAGTGATGATTTCAGGACGTTGAAGCCACCATAATGCGTGCATGAAGCCTTGGACGAAATATACAAGATGCTACTTCATAACTTTCGTCCAGAGGCTATTCTAGGTGCTGCGTCACCTTATTATTGGGCCAGGCCCATGTAATTTCGAAATACATAAGTATAGGCTGTTTTTAGAGTCCGTATGTGTGGGGAAACAAGAGATAGGGTTGGTTTCGGACCCCTTCCTCAAGGGCCACGAAGTTCCCCCCCCTCTTCCTCCATATATACAGCCCTTAGGGCGTCGTTTAGACTTTGGGTTTTGTTTAGATTAAAAGTTCGCCATAGCTGCAACTTCGCGTACTTCGTTTGTGTTCAGCGACCAGACAAAGGCGTCACAGAACCCCACCTTGATCAATAAAGCTTTCATCTTATATTCGCAATATCCAGATTGCAATCTCAGTTTCTTGCCTGTTCTTCGTTTGCTCGCAGGAAACAGACCCTCGTGGTCAGGTTGATCGTGCTCCGGCGTGGTCGATAACCTCTCGGAGTTGGTTTAGCGATTGCTAAGGCGCGACGTCCTCGCACGTACGTAGTCGGATCGTCAAAGTCGACTTCCATCAAAGCGATATTCATCATCTCATCGAAAGACGGGACACCTTTGCCTCTATCAGACCGAGTATCTTTTCTTGGCTATGTTGTTACTCCACAGGGAATTGAAGTTGATAAAGCCAAGATTGAAGCTATTGAGAGTTGGCCGCAGCCCAAAACGGTCACACAAGTGCGGAGTTTTCTTGGACTCGCTGGTTTCTATAGGCGTTTTGTGAGAGATTTTAGCACCATTGCTGCACCTCTCAACGAGCTTACAAAGAAGGATGTGCCTTTTGTTTGGGGTACCGCACAGGAAGAAGCCTTCACGGTATTGAAAGATAAGTTGACACATGCTCCTTTACTCCAACTTCCTGATTTTAATAAGACTTTTGAGCTTGAATGTGATGCTAGTGGCATTGGATTAGGAGGTGTGTTATTACAAGATGGCAAACCTGTTGCATACTTTTCTGAAAAATTGAGTGGGCCTAGTCTGAATTATTCTACTTATGATAAAGAACTATATGCTCTTTTTCGGACTTTAGAAACATGGCAACATTATTTATGGCCCAAAGAATTTGTTATACATTCTGATCATGAATCTTTGAAACATATTAAAAGTCAAGCTAAACTGAATCGTAGACATGCTAAATGGGTTGAATTCATTGAAACTTTCCCTTATGTCATTAAACACAAGAAGGGTAAAGAAAATGTTATTGCTGATGCATTGTCTCGTCGCTATACTATGCTTTCACAACTTGACTTCAAAATATTTGGTTTGGAGACCATCAAAGATCAATATGTGCATGATGCTGATTTTAAAGATGTATTGCAGAACTGTAAAGAAGGAAGAACCTGGAACAAGTTTGTCGTTAATGATGGATTTGTGTTCCGTGCTAACAAGCTATGCATTCCAGCTAGCTCTCTTCGTCTTTTGTTGTTGCAGGAGGCGCATGGAGGAGGATTAATGGGACACTTTGGCGTGAAGAAGACGGAGGACGTACTTGCTACACATTTCTTTTGGCCAAAGATGAGACGGGATGTTGAGCGTTTTGTTGCTCGCTGCACTACATGTCAAAAAGCTAAGTCACGACTCAATCCTCATGGTTTATATATGCCTTTGCTTGTACCTAGTGTTCCTTGGGAGGATATATCTATGGACTTTGTTTTAGGTTTACCTCGAACAAAGAAGGGGAGGGATAGCATATTTGTTGTCGTGGATAGATTCTCGAAAATGGCGCACTTTATACCATGTCATAAAAGCGATGATGCTGTTAATGTTGCTGATTTGTTCTTTCGTGAAATTATTCGCTTGCATGGTGTGCCAAATACTATTGTTTCAGATCGTGATACTAAATTTCTTAGCCACTTTTGGAGATGTTTATGGGCTAAGTTGGGGACTAAACTGCTTTTTAGTACTACTTGTCACCCCCAAACTGATGGACAAACTGAAGTAGTCAATAGAACATTGTCTACTATGCTTAGGGCTGTTTTGAAGAATAATAAGAAAATGTGGGAAGAATGCTTGCCTCATATTGAGTTTGCTTATAATCGTTCATTGCATTCTACTACTAAGATGTGCCCTTTTGAAATTGTGTATGGTTTCTTACCTCATGCACCTATTGATTTGTTGCCTCTTCCATCTTCGGAGAAGGTTAATTTTGATGCTAAACAACGTGCTGAATTGATCTTAAAAATGCATGAGTTAACTAAGGAAAACATTGAGCGTATGAATGCTAAATATAAACTTGCTGGAGATAAGGGTAGAAAACATGTTGTGTTTGCACCTGGAGATCTTGTTTGGTTACATTTGCGTAAGGATAGATTTCCAGATTTGCGCAAATCAAAGCTAATGCCACGTGCTGATGGTCCTTTTAAGGTGTTAGAGAAAATAAATGATAATGCATATAAACTTGAGCTGCCTGCAGATTTTGGGGTTAGTCCCACTTTTAATATTGCAGATTTGAAGCCTTATTTGGGTGAGGAAGATGAGCTTCCGTCGAGGACGACTTCATATCAAGAAGGGGAGGATGATGAGGACATCAATACAATTATTACACCCACAGGCCCTGCTGCTATACATACTGGACCAATTACTAGAGCTCGCGCACGCCAATTAAATTACCAGGTACTTTCGTTTCTTGCTAATGATTCTAATGTTCATGAGAATATGATGCTGCCTAAATTGGATACATTTGTTTTGCTTACAAATGAAGGGCCTAGCTTTGAGAAGGATGAACATTGGAGCAAGAACAAGCATGGAGATGATGGCATGCGCATGGGGAACAAGAACGGAGTTACAAGTGATGATTTCAGGACGTTGAAGCCACCATAATGCGTGCATGAAGCCTTGGACGAAATATACAAGATGCTACTTCATAACTTTCGTCCAGAGGCTATTCTAGGTGCTGTGTCACCTTATTATTGGGCCAGGCCCATGTAATTTCGAAATACATAAGTATAGGATGTTTTTAGAGTCCGTATGTGTGGGGAAACAAGAGATAGGGTTGGTTTCGGACCCCTTCCTCAAGGGCCACGAAATTCCCCCCCTCTTCCTCCATATATACAGCCCTTAGGGCGTCGTTTAGACTTTGGGTTTTGTTTAGATTAAAAGTTCGCCATAGCTGCAACTTCGCGTACTTCGTTTGTGTTCAGCGACCAGACAAAGGCGTCACAGAACCCCACCTTGATCAATAAAGCTTTCATCTTATATTCGCAATATCCAGATTGCAATCTCAGTTTCTTGCCTGTTCTTCGTTTGCTCGCAGGAAACAGACCCTCGTGGTCAGGTTGATCGTGCTCCGGCGTGGTCGATAACCTCTCGGAGTTGGTTTAGCGATTGCTAAGGCGCGACGTCCTCGCACGTTCGTAGTCGGATCGTCAAAGTCGACTTCCATCAAAGCGATATTCATCATCTCATCGAAAGACGGGACACCTTTGCCTCTATCATCCGGCCCCAGCGCCCGAACATCCGGCGTCTCGGGAAGGCCCGGACATCCGGCCCGTCGCCCGGACATCCGGGCCCCTCTGCCTGTGTGTAGCGCATCTGGGCCGAGGCCCATGTACCCCTTCGTCCCTTAGACTATATATACTCCCCCACCTCCTCCTAGTTAGGGTTAGCATTGGTTTAGCTCATTTAGAGATAGAGCTTTGCTCATCCATACCGGATCTACTCCACGAGAGAGACCGCGGCCCCTCTACGGAGACGATCCACCTTGGATTCAAGACCTCCTCACGGAGAAGACCCCCATCAAGACCTCCTCACGGAGAAGAACCGGTTACCTTTGTATCGTCCTTTGTTGGATTTGGATCTTGTATCTCACCTTTGTGTTCATCGATCTAGCGCATGTGTGATCTATTCTTGTTGGTTGAGTGATTTCTCTCGTGTTTCCCCTCGTGTTCATCGCATTCTTCGTAGGGATCCGCTCCTTTCGTGAAAGATCGGCCACCTAGGGCTTCGCCCTACATCATACCTTGTCGCCATCGAGCACCTTCGGTTACCTCTGTTAAGTTTACCTTCAATGCATTGTATTCATGTATTTTACTTCGATGCGTATTTTAGTTTCCCTTCGGTCATCTGTTGTAGTTCTTATTAGTCTGGTTGTTGTTTATTCCGGTGCTGGGTTCTGAGAGGTTTAAGTTTTCCGAAGAAAATTTAAAACTCCCATTCAACCCACCCCCCTCTGGTAGACATACTTCGTTCCTACAAATGGTAATGTTTAAATTTTTGTGAGTAGTTAGAGGTACATTTCCTACTCCCGTGGGAGTTGTTGGATTTCTCCGAAGAGGAAGGGTGATGTAGCACAGCATCAGAAAGTATTTCCCTGAGTTAAGAACCAAGTTTAATCGGACCAGTAGGAGTCTACAAGCTAACCAAGATAAGCAGCACCTACACACAAACAAAATAAAAGCTTGCTCCCCACTTGGCAAGGGGTTGTTAATCCCCTCGTCTTGCTAGTTGCAAGACTAAAAGCAAATAGTGATAGATAGTGGTATGGAAAAACGGTAAAATAGTATAGGGAAAATAAAAGAGCAATTATGTAAACGCGCGTATTAATAGAGAATGGACCCCGGGGCCATAGGTTCACTAGTGGCATCTCTCTCGAAAGCAAGTAGTGTATGGTAGACAAATTACTATTGGCCAATTGATAGAAAAGCAGCAAATTATAACTATGATCATGCATCACATAATCTTGTATAGGCGTTACTTCCGTGATAAGTAGACCTTTATCCAACTACATCTAGTACTATTACTCCACGCTGAAATAGCTATCCAACATGCATCTCAAGGTACTAAGTTTAATGAAAAACAAAGTAACGCAATAATCAAGCTGACAGAAAACAAAAATAAATCCAGCAATAAGATAAACCCCCGTCGTTTTACCCTTAGTGGCAACAATACAAATATGTGTCTTGTCCCTTTCTTTCACTGGGATATAGGAATCACCGCAAGATTAAAACAACTACTATGCACCACTCCCTCTAAAGAATTATCCATCTATCTTGGCCAGAGAAGACAAATAACTCAGAAAGCACACATAGTTGCTTAATTATACAGCAAAGAAACTTCAGAAGATTCAATTAATTTCAATGAACAATCTGATCACAAGTTCATAATTCAACTGATCCCAACAAATACACCACAAGAATTACATCGGATTGATCTTAAAAGAGAACATGGTATTCAAGATCTGAGAGAGAGAGAGAGAGACATCTAGCTACTACTATGGACACGTAGGTTCTAAAGGAACTAATCACACATCATCATGGAGGCAGTAAGGTTGATGAAGAAGCCTCCGGAAATGGTTTCCCCCTCCGGTGGAGCTCCCGAATAGGGCTCCATATGGGATCACTTCAAAACAGAGGATTGCGACCGCGGAAAAATTCTTTTAGGGGTACGACAAAGTGTTTCGATATTTATAGGACTTTTTAGCATTGGAATTACGCCAAAAGGTGGTCCAGGGGGGCCACATTGACTGTTGCGGCCAGGGAGTGGCCGTGCCATGTGTCCAGGTGGGAGCCTCATGGCTTGGCTGGTCATCTCCCGAAGCTTCTAGGGTTCCTTCTGGTCCAGAAAAAATCATCAAAAATTGGCATCATATTTGGACCTTCCTAGATAATGATTTTCTATGATACCAAAAACAAGCAAAAAAATAGGAACTAGCACTGGGCACTAAGTTAATAGGTTAGTTCATAAAAATAATATAAAAAGCTATAAAAGTGATAATATAATAGCATGAAACAATAAAAAATTATAGATACGTTTGAAACATTATAAAGCGTATATAAAAGGTAGAAATTGCCAGTGTATATAAAAAAGGCATTATAAAAGAGGGAAGTTCCCATGGAACAGATGAATAGGTAATACTAGCTTGAAAACTAGCATGCTTAAAAGGTTAATGTACCATGGAACAGATGAAAAGGTATCAGTGCCTCCTTTCAAATCCATTTGTTGCACGCCACATTGTTCCATTTCGCCGGCATGAATCATCATCGTCGCCAGCCGGGCCACTATGCCATGTTGAAAAGAATTTGCATATGAAAAAGAGAAAACGCCGGTTTAAGGCAATTCTTCAGAACAAAAAGGAAAGAACTATTCTTGTTGCCCACCACATTATTCCATTTAGCCAGCATGAATCATCATTCGTCGTCAGCCGAGCCATTCTGAACCATGTTGAAAAGAATCTGCATACGAAAAAGAGAAATCGCGGGTTTAAGGAAATTCTTTGGAACAAAAAAACAAAGAAGTAGTCTTCTGAAATCCTCCCAACATCTCCCTCCCCCATATGAAAAAAAACAAGATGGGCATGCAAGTATGTAGTAAAACACATCATATAAGAACATGGCAAAAATGCCAACTACTAGAAAAAAAATGATAGGATGTCAATAGTAAGCAATGACAACATGATGCATGCCAATTTTGCATTTAACAAACTACTACATATATGACATCATGGCAAACAAAAAATATCGAATCACACATGTGAAAGACATGGCAAATTTGCATTGAACAAACTAGTACAAATATGATATCATGGCAAAAATATAACCGATCACATACATGATGGCATGGTTGTAGTGAACAAACCTTCTAAATACATCATATCATGGAAATAAGATAACATAGATCGAACATCTTAAAGAACATGGCAAATTTGCATTGAACAAACTACTACAAAAATGACAGCATGACAAAAATATAACAAAATTGTCAAAGTAACCAAGCTGCAAAAATGAGGGGGGAAATGGCCCCAATGACGACAAAACTGTCTTGGCCGCCAAATTCTCCATGTGATCTATGGACTGGGGCCACGACGCTCGCCGCCGTAGCACCAGAATCCTGGACGAGTTGTTGTGGCCTCTCCCCGCCTAGTTGACTTCAACCATCGTGAAACCCTGCACCCACAACACCGTCGCGTGTCAGCGTCGTGCTACCCTATAACTCGTCGAACGATGGCGCAACCGCCATCAGCCGTAACAAAGCTACATCTCCTGCTCTCCTCGTCGACTTCAACCATCTTGAAACCCTACACCCACAACACCATCATGTGTCCACGTCGCACTACCCTGTAACTCGTCGAACGATGGCGCAACCGCCATCGACCATAACAAAGCTACATCTTCGGCTCTCCGCTAAAGAAAACGCTCGGGACATGCGTGCCAATGAAAACAAAAAAGACAAAGGATGTGAGGGTGTATGATGCGGAGCATCCTACGATCATCACCATGTACACTACGACTTCTCCCCAAGCCCCAAGTGCCCTCATGTTGAGACCTCAAGCATATGCCATTGGACCTAAGGTGAACTCGCTCCTTTCCGAATCTTCCCTTTCCGCATGTAAGACATGGATGCTACTTCAAGCGCGGACCTTGTGCATACTCAGGTACACCCGAGGAGACCATGGAGAGCCCAAGGACCAAGGCCAAGTGTGCGCGGGAGCGAAGGAAGGAGAAGGAAGAAGAACCAGCTGCTACAGGCCCCGGACATCCGGCCCGACCCCTGGAAATCCGGCGCCCATCACAGAACACACCCGAAGCTGAACCCCATTAGCCCGGACATCCGGCCAGAAGCCCGGACATCCGGCTCTTCGTGAGCCGCAGGACATCCGGCCCCCAGCCCGGACATCCGGCACCTGCCTGTGTGCAAAGAACGGGCCAAGGGCCCATGTATCCCCCCTCTCACTTACCCCTTCGTGGGCTAACACTATATATGAGTTAATTGCACGTTGGTACCACACTTGCGCACCTACTCACGAATCAGTACCACTACTCGTGCATGTCGCAGTTCAGTACTAACTCAGGGCCTAAGTGGTGCATAACGGACTGAAAGCCGTATAAGCGCGCATTGACCGCGTATCCGACAGGTCGGGCCCACATGTCAGGTGACACGCTGGCCGAATCGGCGCGTGGACGGGTCGCTGACTAGGACGAGGCCGACCTAACGGGCTAGGTCGAACCGAGCCGCCGGTTCGAACGCTAACTCTCGTTCCCCTCTCCCTCTCCTCCCCGTGCTCCTCTGTGTCAATGGCGACGGCGAACCCGGGCGGCGGCGGTGTAGGCGGCGGCTCGAGCAGCGGTGGCGGTGTGGGCGGGTACGGAGATCTTCCTGGCCTCGGGGCCGATGCGCACCCAGGATTGGTCGAGGGCGACGACGACAGTTCGTCGTACTACTCGAGCGGCGAGGAAGAAATGAAGGAGGCCCCGCTGACCATGGAGCAGCGCCTGCGGATGGCAGAGATCTGGGTCGCCAACCCTTTGACGAGCCATCACTGGACCCATGGATGTGGTGGGGTGCTGTAAGTCCTCCTCCCTCTCCTCTGTTCTTTGTTCCAATTTGGGGCTAGGGTTAGTGTTAATGAAAATGTCCAAATTTGCTGGCACTTGTAGTGTGGAGGAGGCTATCTAGGATGTTAGGATTCACTTTGATGCCCTACATAATTTGGATAGGAAGATATGCAGTTCTGATGTCACTTTTCTCAATCTGTATGCACTGTTGCATACACAAGGATTTACATTCTCTGATGAATTAACATGGAGAACACATGCATAGGAGAGCAGAGAGAGCATGGCCTAGACTTGATTGACACAAACATTAAATTGCAGCAAATTAAGAAGCAGCATGAGCATACTTTAGTTTTGAATCTGTTAGTTAGAGCAACAGCCACTGACAGTGCTGCAATTCAGAGAAATGCTGAATTACAGACCATTCTTTATGCACCACCAGTTGTGTATGATTTCAGTGAGCCAGCTGTGCTTGCTGTTGATGACCAAGGGGTTGTTTTTAATAGTCAGTGCAGTAGTAGTACCAATGTTGAAGCTAGTGGTTTTTGCACACAAGAAAGCGAAAATCTAGGTAAACAAAAGCTGAATTCTGTGATGGAGGATGAAGTTTTGTTGGAGGAGGGATATTACAGTAGTTATAATCCAGAAGGGGCATATGACAGTGACAACTACTTGGAGAAGTACAGGATTTCTCAAGACACAGAGATAATAGATGGAAAGAGACAAGCAGATGAGGAACAACTAGCAGATGATCAAGATGAATATTCAGATGATGAGTCAGAAGAGGAGGAACAACTGCATTATGAGGGTGACACTGAGGTTGAGGATCTGTTTGAGAAGGAGGAGGAAGAGAGTGGGGATGAAGAGAGGGAGGAGAGCTTGAATGTGGAGTTAGCTCAACCTTTGCAGGTAGAACCTCCAAAGAAGAGACAGAAGCTGCCAATTAGGAGGTGCCCCACCACTAGAACACATTCTACTGTTTTAAAGGAGGTGAAGAAAGATTTCATTCCTTCATCAGATGAAGAAGAAACTGGTTGGCTGATGGATAGTGAAGATGATGGGCATGAGCCACTGCAATTTGTCCTAAAGAAAAGCAAGAAGAGTAGGGCACAGAAAAGAAAACCTAGGATATGGTTCAATGAAAAAATGGAGCACCCACACCAGCAATTATGTAAGTACATGTGCTTCACAAATCAGCAGCAATTCAGAGATGCTCTGTTGAGCTTGCACATTTCACAGGCAAGAGATTTCAGATATCATAGAAACTCTGACCAAAGGATCATTGCATGTTGCAGAAATGAGCACTGTCAGTTCCACATTGTTGCTGCTGTGATCAAAGGTGAAAAGACTTTTGCTATAAAAAAAATGAACCTGGAGCACACTTGCCCTACCACTACAGAGTCTTCCAGGGTTAGTGCAAAGTGGCTTGCAAAGACATATGAGTCATTATTCAGGTCTGATCCAACCACTAGCATACAAACTCTGATTGATGCCTGCAATGAGAAGTATGGTGTTGAGGTTCCTAAGCACATGGCCTATAGGGCCAAAAACTTAGCTGTGGAATCTGTCTTAGGAGAGCACAAGAAGCAGTATCCCAGGTTAAGGGACTATGCAGCAACCATAATGCAGACAAACCCTGGAAGTAGGGTTGTAGTTACAACTCTAGTTCCTAAAGCAACCAAAAAAATACCACATCCAGGGCCAAGGTTTCATGCAATGTTTTTCTGCTTAAATGGAGCAAGGGAGGGATTTCTCAATGGATGCAGACCTTTCATTGGTTAGTTAGTTGTTTCTTTGCTTTAGTCCATTGCTATGTACATGATTACACCTTTGCTGTAGTTTCTTTGCTATGTACTGACTTAATTGGTTCTTTTTTTTGCAAAACAGGTGTTGATGGATGCTTTATTAAGCTGACCACATGTGCACAGATCCTTGCTGCCACTGGCAGAGATGGCAATAACAACATTTATCCAATTGCATTTGCCATTGTTGGTCAGGAGGATACAGCAAATTGGTGCTGGTTTCTGCACCAACTCAAGATATGTCTAGGAGGAGAAGTTGGCCAATTTGGTCCTTATACTATCATGTCAGATAGACAGAAGGTAAGTACTTAGTTTGCTGTGTGATTTCAGTTGCTTAGGGTTTTTTTTCAACTATATCTGTAGTCAGTAGCTTAGTTTGCTGTTGTAATTTCAACAGGGGCTACTCAATGCAGTGAATAGAGTATTTCCAAACTGCCACCAGAGATATTGTCTTAGACACTTATATGCAAATTTCCAGAATGCTGGTTTTAGGGGGGAAGATCTAAAGAAATGCATGGATAATGCCAGTTATGCTTACAATGAATATAAGTTTAATATTGCTATGAATGATTTGAGAAATGAGTGTGAGGATGCTTGGATCTGGCTTAATGCAATTCCTAAGAAAACATGGGCAAGGCATGCTTTTGACACTAACTGCAAGATAGATTTGGTTGTTAACAACCTACCTGAGGTGTTCAACAAGTATATCCTTGATTTTAGGAAAAAGCCTATTAGGACTATGGTTGATGGTATTAAGGACAAGCAAATGGTGAGGTGGCATGAGAAAAGAGAGAGAGGAAAGGCAGCTTTCTGGGAGATCACACCACACTATGCTGAGAAGCTAGAGCTGGAAAAGGAGAGGGCTAGATACTGCAAACCCATTCAAGCTGGTGTTAATTTATGGCAAGTGACCAGTGGGCAGCAAACACACCCTGTGAACTTGGATAATCATACATGTGGTTGCAGAAAATGGGACCTCAGTGGCCTACCATGCAACCATGCAATTTCAGCAATTAACAAGGCCAAGAGGTTTCCAGAGGACTTTGTTTGTAAATTCTTCAGAAAACCATTTTATGTGGCAGCATATGAACCTATGATCTTTCCTGTTCCTGGTGAACATGACTGGATAAGGACACCTGGACCAGACATAGAGCCACCAGAATTTCATGTTAGGAGAGGAAGAAAGCAAGAGAAGAGGATCAAGGGCAAGTTTGAAGTGCCAAAGCCAAAGGACAGCAGTAGAATGGCCACAATAACATGCTCTAACTGTGGTCTCCAAGGCCATAGATACACCAACTGCCTGAAACAATTGAAACCAGATTTGGCTATGAGGAAAAACAAGCATGTGGTAATACCAAATCTCACTTCTTTTGTATTAGTTGACTAGTGCATTTGTTAATATTTTAATGTTGTCTACTAATACCAATCTCACTCCTTTTTGCAAGACCAAGAGGTCACAGCAGCAACCTACACCTGCAAGATCACAGCAGCAACCTACACCTGCAAGATCACAGCCCCCACCTGCAAGATCACAGCAGCAGCCTCCACCTGCAAGATCCCAGCAGCAGCCTCCACCTGCAAGATCCCAGCAGCAGCCTCCACCTGCAAGATCCCAGCTTGCACCAAGATCACAGCCTCCACCCGCAAGGACTGGTGCAAGCTCTGGAGCAAGGTCTGGTGCAAGGACTGGTGCAAGATCTGGAGCAAGGTCTGGTGCAAGTTCACAGCCATCAACTAGTGGTGCAAGGCCATTCACTGCCCCAAGATATGCAACTCCTTCTACATCTTCTGCCCCAAGAAGTCACACTGGTTGGATGACCTGGTTTTCTCCTAGTGGTAACAGATGAGTGTTGTAATGAGTTGTTTCTCAAAACTATGGTACTGATCAATGTTTTGTGTCCTGAACCATGGTTTGATGCTTAGGTTTGATTGTACTGAACCTACAAGTCAAACTGGTTGGATGATTATGTTTGAGTGTACTGAATTGCTATCAACTATCTTAGTGTTATGGGCAATGTTATGCTATCAATTTGGTGATTAGTGTTATTGGCAATGTTAGGGGGGTTCTCGACGTCGACGGAGCCTAAATGCCTAACCACTTTGGTTTAGGGGGTTCTCGACGTCGACGGAGACTAAATGCCTAACCACTTTGGTTTAGGGGGTTCTCGACGTCGACGAAGACTAAATGCCTAACCACTTTGGTTTAGGGGGTTCTCGACGTCGACGGAGACTAAATGCCTAACCACTTTGGTTTAGGGG
>NC_057814.1:340709288-340753096 GCF_018294505.1 Triticum aestivum
CAACTAACAGTTAACATAGTGGTTCACAGCAACAACATAGTGGTTCACAACAACTAAAGCAACACCATAGTGGTTCACAACAACTAAAGCAACAACATAGTGGTTCACAACAACTACACATCCATAGTACATAACTTAGTTCACAACAACACCATACTTCACAAAAGGTCAGCAAAGCCAGCATTCTTCTTCTTCATGTTGATCTGGATCTTGCTCTTGCTCTTCCTGTACATCTTCATTCTGACAAGATGTCCAGGATCCCCTTCAATTTCTGCTTGTTCTTCTCCTCTGACTTCAACAGTTCAGCAATCTGAATCTTTAGCTGATCCCTCCTTGCTGTGAGCTTGTCATGCCCCTTCTTGAGATCTCCCATGTGAAGGAGCAGCTGGGTGTTCTCCTGGGTGAGCTTTTCCTCAGATTTTTTGAGTTCATCAACCTGGAATTGCAGGTTCCTGGTGGATGTACTAAGCACTTCCTTCTCTTTTAGATGATTAAACTTCAGGTTCCTGATGCAAGTGCCTTGAGATTGTGTCAGGTTCATCAGTACTTTATACTTCTCCTGCAGCTTGAAGATCTCTGCATCTTTCTTCCCCATCTCTGTCTTCATGTCAGATACAACTGAATAAGAAACATGCACATCCTGCATCTTAGCCTGCAAATAGCTGAAATCTACCCTCCTATCCTCTTGAGCATTCAACAGTTGGTGCACATCTTCAACCAATTTGTCATAGTTGGCCTCTAGATTATTTTTTTCTTCAGTGAGATGGTGAATAGTGAGTGAACTCTCCAGGTTATCCTTCCTCCTATCACTCTTGCTGTCATGATACATTTCCCATAGCTTCAACAAGGCATTCTGCAATGTAGGAGGCCACTCTGGGTCAACCCAGAGAACAATACCACAGTTGTCATCTTCCTGCAATATAAACAACCATAGCATGTGCAAAATCAATCTCCTAGGTAAATTATTTAAGCAATAAACTTTGAGCAACTAGCTTTAAACAATGAACTTTGAGCATCTTTAAACAATGTAGGACCCTAAATGACTAGCCACTGAATTAAAAAATGAACTTTAAGCATCTTTGAGAAACAACTTTAATAATATAGACAACTAAAGAATGAACCTCTGACACTAAACACTATCTGAATTTTGTGCTTCTGACATTGAATCTCCCTGACCTAAAACAACCAAATAATTTGCAAAGTGAGTACTCTTGTGAGCTAAACAATGATTATCTGCACTGCAAACTAAGCTGTTGACTAATTATAAAATTACTGGCCAAATTAAATATACATGGCAAGCATCAACACATTTTCTAATCCACTGATTAGCATCAGTAGTACTAAATGGCTACAAAATGACCCTCACAGCTACCCAGTAAACAATACAATTCCAGGTTGGTGGTGGTGTGTCCAGGCAGGCCAAACACAACTACAAAATGACCATCACAGCTACAAAATGACCATCACAGCTATGCTACAAGAGTACTCATTAAACAATGTGCATCAGCACATGGCTAGATTAAAGAACATGAATTCTATGCTCTGGACTGAACAATTCTATGCACATGGCTAGATTAAACAATACAATTAACACAGAGTTTGGACAGAATCTTACACTCATAGGACAGACTAAGAACCTCCTGCCCGTGTTAAATGCTTCGAATGCTACACGCCTCTCAGCCGCCACGCCATGCTGATGGCAAAGAACTCTGGGTGCTGTCTCAATGCCACTGTAGTCTTGGTCTTCAATGCTAGCAGGGATCTACAGGAATAAAAGGAAAACAAAATCCCCAAATCAAATCAAATCCCCCCAAATCCCAAATCTGATAACCCAACCCTAACCCTAGCTCTACAACTCACCCAGAAATGCGTGGCTTCGTCGTCGGAGAGGTTCATGTATTGCACGCTTGAGTCCTGGCTGCTCTCGTCCTCCATGGCGTGACGATGAGCCGGCTGAGGTGGCGGCGGCGGCAGGCAGGCGGCGGGCGGCGGCGAATCGGAGAGAGGAGGGAGAGCCAGAGTGAGAGTGAGGTCGACCGTCGAGCGAGAGTGAGGCGAGTCCGACCGAGCCCATGTAACCGACCGAGCCCATGGAGTATAACCGACCGCGTCGGCCTCGTCCTAGTCAGCGACCCGTCCACGCGCCGATTCGGCCAGCGTGTCACCTGAGATGTGGGCCCGACCTGTCGGATACGCGGTCAATACGCGCTTATACGACTTTCAGTCCGTTATGCACCACTTAGGCCCTGAGTTGGTACTGAACTGCGACATGCACGAGTAGTGGTACTGATTCGTGAGTAGGTGCGCAATTGTGGTACCAACGTGCAATTAACTCACTATATATAGACCCCCACCTCCTCCTAGTTAGGGTTAGCATTGGTTTAGCTCATAGTTGAGATAGAGCTTTGCTCATCCATTACGGATCTCCTCCCCGAGAGAGACCGCGGCCCCTCTTCGGAGAAGATCACCTTGGATTCAAGACCCCCTCTTGGGTGGCCCCCATCAAGACCTCCTCACGGAGAAGAACCGGTTACCTTTGTATCGTCCTTTGTTGACTTTGGATCTTGTATCTCACCTTTGTGTTCATCGATCTAGCGCATGTGTGATCTATTCTTGTTGGTTGAGTGATTTCTCTCGTGTTCCCCTCGTGTTTTCCCTCGTGTTTCCCCTCGTGTTCATCGCGTTCTTCATAGGGATCCGCTCCTTTTGTGAAAGATCGGCCATCTAGGGTTCCACCCTACATCATCTTGGATCAGAGCTTAGGTTTATCACGAATTTGGAGCCTCCCCGTTGTGTTTTCTAGCCTAGTTTTGTTGATTTTGTCCCAAATTCGAAAATCCCCACCAAAAAATAGCCCCCAATTTTTTTTGTGATTTGTTGGTGTGATGATGTTTTGTTGATTTTGATCCATGGATTTGCTTTGTTACTTGTGGTTCTAGCTTTTCCCCACTTTCCATCCACGAAATCTCCGCAATTTTGCCCCCGAAATCATTAATTTCCGCCCCCAAAATCGAGTTCCCCGAGTTCATCCTCGGATTTGGAGCCCGGACATCCGGCCCGTAGCCCCGGACATCTGGCCCCCCGGACATCCGGCCCGTGGCCCGGTGATGAGGACATCAATACCATTGTTACACCGACAGCCCCTGCTGCTATACATACTGGACCAATTACTAGAGATCGCGCACGCCAATTAAATTACCAGGTACATTTGTTTCTTGGTAATGATTCTAATGTTCATGAGAATATGATGCTGCCTAAATTGGATACATTTGTTTTGCTTACAAATGAAGGGCCTAGCTTTGAGAAGGATGAACATTGGAGCAAGAACAAGCATGGAGATGATGGCATGCGCATGGGGAACAAGAACGGAGTTACAAGTGATGATTTCAGGACGTTGAAGCCACCATAATGCGTGCATGAAGCCTTGGACGAAATATACAAGATGCTACTTCATAACTTTCGTCCAGAGGCTATTCTAGGTGCTGCGTCACCTTATTATTGGGCCGGGCCCATGTAATTTCGAAATACTTGAGTATAGGCTGTTTTTAGAGTCCGTATGTGTGGGGAAAAAAGAGGTAGGGTTGGTTTCGGACCCCTTCCCCAAGGGCCACGAAATTCCCCCCTCTTCCTCCATATATACAGTCCTTAGGGCGTCGTCTAGACTTCGGGTTTTGTTTAGATTAAAAGTTCGCCATAGCTGCAACTTCGTGTACTTCGTTTGTGTTCAACGACCAGACAAAGGCGTCACAGAACCCCACCTTGACCAATAAAGCTTTCATCTTATATTCGCAATATCCAGATTGCAATCTCAGTTTCTTGCTTGTTCTTCGTTTGCTCGCAGGAAACAGACCCTCGTGGTCAGGTTGATCGTGCTCCGGCGTGGTCAATAACCTCTCGGAGTTGGTTTAGCGATTGCTAAGGCGCGACGTCATCGCACGATCGGAATCGGATCGTCAAAGTCGACTTCCACCAAAGCGATATCCATCATCTCATCGAAAGACGGGACACCTTTGCCTCTATCAAGTGGTATCAGATTTCCAGGTTGCTCCGTGAGATTTTACAGTTTTTCGTAGTTTAGATCGAGTCTGTTCTTAATACCTATAGTCCACGAAAAAGCCAAAAAAAATTAGGGTTAGTTCATCCTATCCGAACCAATCTGAGCCTTTGCATAATCTTTTCTGTGTTTGCTTTGTTGAATTTGCGGTTGCATCGTCGTGTCAAGTTGCTCGTCTTAGCGTCTAGTCCTTTAGAGTTTCGAGTTCTGTTCACAGGTTGTCACGTCGTCGTTGCCATATATCACCACCGCATCATCATCATCGTTGCTGCCATATACCACCACCGCACCAACTTCATTGCCGCTGCCATATACCAGCCACCACATATCCGCCGCCATCACGCCAATCCGAGTACACCTGCAACATATATCCGAAACCAGTCCGAGTTCCACTAGATTCATCTCCGCCACCAGTCCGAGTTCCACCAGATTCATCTCCGCCACCTGTCCTAGTCCAAGTCCAGTATTTTGTCACTCTGTTTTGGATTTCCAGATCACGCCATACTCCGAGTCGTGACAGAGAAGGACTCCCAAACTTCTGTGTTACCCGCAGTAGAAAAATAGTTCCAGTTTAAAAAAAACTAACTCTGGAAAATTCTGGCTAGGCAGTTTTTAGACCATTTGTAGACTTTTTTGAAAAAAATTGTTGCGGAGCAAAAAAAAGAGGAAAAAAAGTGCCAAAAAAGTGCAAAAAAAGAGAAAAAAAATTCAGAGTGTGCTCCTCCCTTGTTTACGTGCAGCGCCGTGATTTTGTTAGTGTTCTAGACTCGCGTCTCTAGCACGGTCTAGCCTAGGACCAGCACAGTACCGTCGTTGAGCGTTTATTCAACTTTGCATATCTGAATTGATTGCTGACCCTTTTTGCTACGATATTATAAGCCTTCCCAGCTCCACATACATATACGTCGTGCGTTTGACTCTCCCTGGTAATCGCTCTATCCAAGCTATGAGAGTTTTGACTACAACGGTTGCCGATCACCACCTGCTGCTGGGTAAGAACTGGTAAGATTTTGAGATTCCCTTGAAGGATTTGTGACACACCACCATCACCACCACTTCCTAGTAGTCTGTAGGATCATATTCTTTTGTGTTTCTATTGCTGCTAACCATGGCAGGATCACAAGCCGATGAGACTGATTGGGAGAACATGATGAACAAGGAGTTGCATGATAAATTTTAGCAAATGATGAGTGGCCAGGTGGGAGATGTGCTAAACAGATTTGAAGAGGCTATGGAGAAGATAGATGCCGTGGAGAAGTCGTTCGAGACAAAGCTGGATAACAAGTTTAATGAATTGCTCAAGCGTCTTCCCCAACCACCACCAGCTGCACCTGTCGCACCTCTACAACAACAACAACCACATCTCCAACGCCGCCTTCCAAATCAAGTGGGACGAGCACAGCGCGTTCCAATTGAGACTGGTCAAAATTCGGGTGCCGCTGCACCTACTGTTGATGCTTCTTTGGCTCCTGCTACTGCGGCGGCTAAGGAGGATGACGATTATGCGGACGATTATGAGGATGAGGTTGATAAAAATCAGAACTACGTGCAGCCACCAGCACCACCACCAGCAGGTCGACCTCAGGTATATATTCGCAACGGTAGGCCTGCACCACCACCTCAGGTACGAGATCATGACCATGTTCCTAAACTGAAATTGAATATTCCACCGTTTGAGGGTAGATACATTCCTGATGTATATCTTACTTGGGAGTTAGAAACTGAACAACGTTTTACATGTTTACAATATCCCGAGGAGAGACGGGTTGCTGCTGCTGTTTGTGCTTTCACTAGTTTTGCATGTGTATGGTGGTCTGAACATTGTAGATTATATCCTATTCCACCATATTATCAACGTGAATTGCTTCAAAAACTGCAGCGTTTACGACAAGGGAAAAATTCTGTAGAAGAATATTATCAGGAATTACAAACTGGCATGATTAGATGTGGTATTGTTGAGGAGAATGAAGCTATGCTTGCACGTTTTATGGGTGGATTAAATAAAGAGATTGACCATGCTAGAGTATAAGGATTATAATAATATCACTCGTTTATTCCATCTTGCTTGTAAAGCTGAACGTGAAGTGCAGGATCGACAGCCATTGGCGCGAACTAACTTTTCTGCAGGTCGACCTTCATCATGGACACCGCGTGCATCTTCTACTTCCACTGCACCAGCACCTCCATCAGGTTCCACCTCCAGCCGTGATACAAGAAAGCAGGCACAACCAAGACTATCTGCCAAGAGCGCACCTGCCGGGCCTGCACAGAGCTCTTCTTCTTCCATGGCATCAACAGGGCACACAAGTGATATTATTTGTCGTCGTTGTAAGGGAAGAGGACATTATGCGCGAGAATGCAAATCTCAGCGTGTAATGATTGCTACTGAGGATGGTGGGTATGAGTCCGCTACTGACTATGATGAGGAGACTTTGGCTCTTATTACACGTGAAGAACATGGTGGAGATGATTCTGAAAATGAGACGCAATACATGGCTCCTGAAGACGCTGACAGGTATGAATGTTTAGTTTCTTAACGTGTTTTGAGCGTGCAGGTCACATAAGCAGAGCAAAATCAGAGGCATAATTTGTTCCATACAAAGGGAGTTGTGAAGGAACGTTCTATTCGCGTCATCATAGATGGAGGGAGCTGTAACAACTTGGCTAGCATGGAGATGGTGGAGAAGCTATCTCTCACCACAAGACCACATCCACATCCTTACTACATCCAATGGTTCAACAACAACGGCAAGGTTAAGGTAACACGTACTGTTCGTGTGCATTTTTGTATCTCTACATACGCTGATTATGTTGATTGTGATGTGGTACCCATGCAAGCATGTTCCTTATTACTTGGTAGACCATGGCAATTTCATAAAAATTCTGTACACCATGGTAGAAACAATCAGTATACTCTTGTTCATAAGGATAAAAATATTACTTTGCTTCCTATGACTCCTGATTCCATTTTGAAAGATGACATTAGTAGAGCTAATAATAAGGCAAAACAGGAGAAAAATAAGAGTGAAAATCAGATTGTGGCAAAAGAATTTGAGCAACAAATGAAACCTAATAATAAACCATCTAGTGTTGTTTCTGAAATTAAATTGAAAAGTGCATGTTTACTTGCCACAAAATCTGATATTGATGAGCTAGATTTCAGCAAATCTGTTTGCAATGACCAGACCTAGACGTCACAGAACCCCACCTTGATCAATAAAGTTTTCCTCTTATATTCGCATATCCTGATTGCAATATTAGTTTCTTGCTTCTTCTTTGTTTTCTTGCAGGAAATAGACCCTCGTGGTCAGGTTGATCGTGCTCCGGCGTGGTCAATAACCTCTCGGAGTTTGTTTAGCGATTGCTAAGGCGCGACGTCCTCCCACGTTCGTAGTCGGATCGTCAAAGTATACTCCATCAAAAACGATAGCCACCATCTCATCAAAAGACGGGGCACCGCTGCCATATCCTACCACCATATATCCACCACCAATCCGAGTTCCTTTCATATTAGGTTTGTTTTTGAGACCCATCTAATTTCCGATTCGTGTTTCCTTGCCTGAGTAGGTTTCAGAAAAAAAAAGTCTGATAGAGGTGGTGGTATATGGATATGGATTCCGAGCGGTGGCGGATAAGCGGTGGTGGTAGATGGCAGGGGCGATGATGATGGTGCGGTGGCGGCGTGACAACTTATGACCAGAACTCGAAACTCTAAAAGACTAGACGCTAAGACCAGCAACTTGACACGAGGATGCAACCGCAAATTCAACAAAGCAAAAACCCTAAAAAGATTATGCAAAGGCTCAGACTGGTTCGGATATGATGAACTAACCCTATTTTTTTGGCTTTTTCGTGGACAATAGGTATGAAGAACAAACTCGATCTAATCTACGAAAAACTGTAAAATCTCACCGAGCAACCTGGAAATCTGATACCACTTGATAGAGACAAAGGTGTCCCGTCTTTCGATGAGATGGTGGCTATCGTTTTGGGTGGAGTAGACTTTGACGATCCGACTACGAATGTGCGAGGACGTCACGTCTTAGCAATCGCTAAACCAACTCCGCGAGGTTATTGACCACGCCGGAGCACGATCAACCTGTTCACGAGGGTCTATTTCCTGCAAGCAAATGAAGAACAAGCAAGAAACTAAGATTGCAATCTGGATATTGCGAATAAAAGAGGAAAGCTTTATTGATCAAGTGGGGTTCTGTGACATCTTGCTCTGGTCGTTGAACACAAACGAAGTACGCGAAGTTGCAGCTATGGCGAACTTTTAATCTAAACAAAACCCAAAGTCTAAACGATGCCCTAAGGGTTGTATATATGGAGCAAGAGGGGCGAATTTCGTGGTCCTTCGAGGAGGGGTCCGAAACCAACCCTAACTCTTGTTTCCCCACACATACAGACTCTAAAACAGCCTATATTCTAGTATTTCAAAATTACATGGGCCTGGCCCAATAATAAGGTGACGCAGCACCTAGAATAGCCTCTGGACGAAATTTATGAAGTGGCATCTTGTATATTTTGTCCAAGGCTTCATGCACTCATTATGGTGGCTTCAAAGTCCTGGAATCATCACTTGAAACTCCATTCTTGTTTCCCTTGCGCATGCCATCAACTCCATGCTTGTTCTTACTCCAATGTTCATCCTTCTCCAAGCTAGGCCCTTCATTTGTAAGCAAAACAAATGTATCCAATTTAGGCAACACCATATTCTCATGATCATTCGAATCATTACCAAGAAACGAAAGTACCTGGTAATTTAATTGGCGTGCGCGAGCTCTAGTAATCGGTCCAGTATGTATAGTAGCAGGGGCTGTGGGTGTAATAATGGTATTGATGTCCTCATCAGGCACCACTTCCTATTAGTCTGTAGGATCGTATTCTTGTGTGTTCTATTGCTGCTAACCATGGCAGGATCACAAGCCGATGAGACTGACTGGGAGAACATGACGAACAAAGAGTTACATGATAAGTTTCAGCAAATGATAAGTGGACAGGTGGAAGATGTGCTAAACAGATTTGAGGAGGCCATGGAGAAGATAGATGGCATTGAGAAGACATTCGAAACAAAGCTCGATAACAAGTTTAATTAATTGCTCGCGCATCTTCTAGAACCACCGCCCGCTGCACCTGTCGTTCCTCTACAACAACAACAACAACAACAACAACAACAACAACAACAACAATAACAACAAAATCACCTTCCAAATCAAGTGGGACGAGCACAACGCATTCCCCTTGAGCCTGGTCAAACTTCTGGTGCAGCTGTACCTACTGTTGATGCTTTTGTAGCTCCTGCTGCTACTGCAGAGGTGGAGGACCATTACGAGGATGAGGTTGATCAAAATCAGAACTACGTGCAACCACCAGCACCACCACCACCAGGTCGTCCTCATGCATATCATCGCAACGGTAGGGCTGCACCACCTGAGGTACGAGATCATGACCATCTTCCTAAACTAAAATTGAATATTCCACCATTTGAGGGTAGATATGTTCCTGATATATATCTTACTTGGGAGTTAGAAACTGAACAATGATTTACATGTTTACAATATCCTGTGGAGAGACGTGTTCCTGCTGCTGTTTGTGCTTTCACTAGCTTTGCATGTGTTTGGTGGTCTGAACATTGTAGATTATATCCTATTCGAGCTACTTGGGCTGCCTTGAAAACTGCTATGCGTACTCGTTGGGTTCCACCATATTATGAACGTGAATTGCTTCAAAAATTGCAGCGTTTAAGAAAAGGAAAAAATTATGTAGAAGAATATTATCAGGAATTACAAACTGGAATGATTAGATGTGGTATTATTGAGGATAATGAAGCTATGCTTGCACATTTTATGGGTGGATTAAATAGAGAGATTCAGACCATTCTAGAGTATGAGGAGTATAATAATATCACTCGTTTATTCCAACTTGCTTGTAAAGCTGAACGTGAATTGCAGGATTGACAGGCATTGGCGCAGACTAACTTTTCTGTTGGTCGACCTTCATCATGGACACCGCGTGCATCCTCTACTTCCACACATTCTACTGCACCGACACCTCCATCAGCTGCCACCTCCAGCCGTGATACAAGGAAGCAGGCACAACCACCACTATCTGCCAAGAGCTCACCTATCGGGCCTGCACAGAGCTCTTCTTCTTCCATGGCATCAACAGGGCACACAAGTGATATTATTTGTCGTCGTTGTAAGGGAAGAGGTCATTATGCGAGAGAATGCAAATCTCAGCGTGTTTTGAGTGGTCATTATGCGAGAGGTCATTATGGCTCCTGAAGACGCTGACAGGTATGAATGTTTAGTTGCTCAACGTGTTTTGAGTGTGCAGATCACACAAGCTCAGCAAAATCAGAGGCATAATTTGTTCCATACAAAGGGATTTTTGAAGGAACGTTCTGTTCGCGTCATCATAGATGGAGGGAGCTGCAACAACTTGGCTAGCATGGAGATGGTGGAGAAGCTATCTCTTACCACAAGACCACATCCACATCCTTACTATATCCAATGGTTCAATAACAACGGCACGGTTAAGGTAACATGTACGATTCGTGTGCATTTTAGTATCTCTACATATGCTGATTATGTTGATTGTGACGTGGTACCCATGCAAGCATGTTCCTTATTACTTGGTAGGCCATGGTAATTTGATAAAATTTCTGTACACCATGGTAGAAACAATCAGTATACTCTTGTTCATAAGGATAAACATATTACTTTGCTTCCTATGTCTCCTGATTCCATTTTGAAAGATGATATTAATAGAGCTAATAAAGCAAAACAAGAGAAAAATTATAGTGAAAATCAGATTGTGGCAAAAGAATTTGAGCAACAAATGAAGCCTGATAATAAACCATCTAGTGTTGCTTCTGAAATTAAATTGAAAAGTGCATGTTTACTTGCCACCAAATCTGATATTGATGAGCTAGATTTTAGAAAATCTTTGCTATGCTTTTGTGTGCAAAGAGGCATTATTTTCATTCGAGGACGTGCCTTCCTCTTTGCCTCCTGCTGTTACTAACATTTTGCAGGAGTTCGCTGACGTCTTTCCACATGACATGTCACCGGGATTACCACCTATTCAAGGGATTGAGCATCAGATTGACTTAATTCCCGGTGCATCGCTGCCCAACCGTGCACCATACTGTACCAATCCAGAGGAGACTAAGGAGATTATGCGTCAAGTACAGGAGCTGCTCGACAAAGGTTATATACGTGATCCCTTAGTCCTTGTGTTGTTCCTATTATTCTAGTGCCAAGAAAGGATGGTAAATCGCGTATGTGTGTTGATTGTAGAGGCATTAACAATATTACTATTCGTTATCGTCATCTTATTCCTAGGCTAGATGATATGCTTGATGAATTGAGTGGCTCTACAATATTCTCCAAAGTTGATTTGCGTAGTGGATTGAAGGAAATATGCCCTAGAGGCAATAATAAAGTTGTTATTTATATTTCCATATATCATGATAAATGTTTATTATTCATGCTAGAACTGTATTAACCAGAAAATTAGTACATGTGTGAATATATAGACAAACTAAGTGTCACTAGTATGCCTCTACTTGACTAGCTCGTTGAATCAAAGATGGTTAAGTTTCCTAGCCATAGACCTGAGTTGTCATTTGATTAATGGGATCACATCATTAGAGAATGATGTGATTGACTTGACCCATTTCGTTAGCTTAGCATTTGATCGTTTGTATATTGCTATTTCTTTCTTCATGACTTATACATGTTCCTATGACTATGAGATTATGCAACTCCCGAATACCGGAGGAACACTTTGTGTGCTACCAAACGTCACAACGTAACTGGGTGATTATAAAGGTGCTCTACAGGTGTCTCCAATGGTACTTGTTGAGTTGGCATAGATCGAGATTAGGATTTGTCACTTCGATTGTCGGAGAGGTATCTCTGGGCCCTCTCGGTAATGCACATCACTATAAGCCTTGCAAGCAATGTGACTAATGAGTTAGTTGTGGGATCATGCATTACGAAACGAGTAAAGAGACTTGCCGGTAACGAGATTGAACTAGGTATTGAGATACCGACGATCGAATCTCGAGCAAGTAACATACCGATGACAAAGGGAACAACACATGTTGTTATGCGGTTTGATCGATAAAGATCTTCGTAGAATATGTAGGAGCCAATATGAGCATCTAGGTTCCGCTATTGGTTATTGACCAGAGACGGGTCTCAGTCATGTCTACATAGTTCTCGAACCCGTAGGGTCCGCACGCTTAACGTTCGGTGACGATCGGTATTATGAGTTTATGTGTTTTGATGTACCAAAGGTAGTTCGGAGTCCCGGATATGATCACGGACATGACGAGGAGTCTCGAAATGGTCGAGACATAAAGATCGATATATTGGAAGCCTATATTTGGACATCGGAATAGTTCCGGGTGAAATCGGGATTTTACCGGAGTACCGGGAGGTTACTGGAACCCCTCGGTAAGTGTATGGGCCTTATTGGGCCATAGTGGAGAGAGAGAGAGGAGACCAGGGCAGGCCGCACGCCCCTCTCCCTCTGGTCCGAATTGGACTAGGAGGGGGGCGGCGCCCCCCTTTCCTTCCTCCCTCTCTCCCCCTTCCTTCTCTCCTAGTCCAACAAGGGAAGGGGGTGAATCCTACTCCCGGTGGGAGTAGGACTCCTCCAGGGCATGCCATAGGAGGGCCGGCCCTCCCCCCTCCTCCACTCCTTTATATACGGGGGAGGGGGGCACCCCATAGACACACAAGTTGATCAGTTGATCTTTTAGCCGTGTGCGGTGCCCCCCTCCACCATAATCCACCTCGGTCATATCGTAGCGGTGCTTAGGCGAAGCCCTGCATCGGTACCATCATCATCACCGTCATCACGCCGTCATGCTGATGGAACTCTCCCTTGAAGCTCTGCTGGATCGGAGTTCGTGGGACGTCACTGAGCTGAACGTGTGCTGAACTCGAAGGTGCCGTGCGTTCGGTACTTGGATCGGTCGGATCGTGAAGACGTACTACTACATCAGCCGCGTTCTCATAACGCTTCCGCTTACGGTCTACGAGGGTACGTGGACGACACTCTCCCCTCTCGTTGCTATGCATCACCATGATCTTGCGTGTGCGTAGGAATTTTTTTGAAATTACTACATTCCCAACAGTGGTATCAGAGCCAGGTTTATGCGTAGATGTTATATGCACGAGTAGAACACAAGTGAGTGGTGGGCGATACAAGTCATACTGCTTACCAGCATGTCGTACTTTGATTCGGCGTTATTGTTGGGTGAAGCGGCCCGGACCGACATTACGCGTATGCTTACGCGAGACTGGTTCTACCGACGTGCTTCGCACATAGGTGGCTGGCGGGTGTCAGTTTCTCCAACTTTAGTTGAATCGAGTGTAGCTACGCCCGGCCCTTGTGAAGGTTAAAACAGCACATACTTGACGAAATATCATTGTGGTTTTGATGCGTATGTAAGAACGGTTCTTGCTCAGCCCGTAGCAGCCACGTAAAACTTGCAACAACAAAGTAGAGGACGTCTAACTTGTTTTTGCAGGGCATGCTGTGATGTGATATGGTCAAGACATGATGCTAAATTTTATTGTATGAGATGATCATGTTTTGTAACAGAGTTATCGGCAACTGGCAGGAGCCATATGATTGTCGCTTTATTGTATGAAATGCAATTGCCATGTAATTGCTTTACTTTATCACTAAGCGGTAGCGATAGTCGTAAGAGCAATAGTTGGCGAGACGACAACGATGCTACGATGGAGATCAAGGTGTCACGCCGGTGACGATGGTGATCATGACGGTGCTTTGGAGATGGAGATCAAAGGCACAAGATGTTGATGGCCATATCATATCGCTTATATTGATTGCATGTGATGTTTATCTTTTATGCATCTTATTTTGCTTAGATGGACGGTAGCATTATAAGATGATCTCTCACTAAATTTCAAGGTATAAGTGTTCTCCCTGAGTATGCACCGTTCCGAAAGTTCATCGTGCCGAGACACCACGTGATGATCGGGTGTGATAAGCTCTACGTTCACATACAACGGGTGCAAGCCAGTTTTGCACACGCAGAATACTCGGGTTAAACTTGACGAGCCTAGCATATGCAGATATGGCCTTGGAACACTGAGACCGAAAGGTCGAGCGTGAATCATATAGTAGATATGATCAACATAGCAATGTTCACCATTGAAAACTACTCCATCTCACGTGATGATCGGACACGGTTTAGTTGATATGGATCACGTGATCACTTAGATGATCAGAGGGATGTCTATCTAAGTGGGAGTTCTTAAGTAATATGATTAATTGAACTTTCATTTATCATGAACTTAGTACCTGATAGTGTTTTGCATGTCTATGTTGTTGTAGATAGATGGCCCGTGCTGTTGTTCCGTTGAATTTTAATGCGTTCCTTGAGAAAGCAAAGTTGAAAGATGATGGTAGCAATTACACGGACTGGGTTCGTAACTTGAGGATTATCCTCATTGCTGCACAGAAGAATTACGTCCTGGAAGCACCGCTAGGTGTACCACCCGCGCCAGCAACTACAGACATTGTGAATGCCTGGCAGTCGCGTGTTGATGACTACTCGATAGTTCAGTGTGCCATGCTTTACGGCTTATAACCGGGACTTCAACGACGTTTTGAACATCATGGAGCATATGAGATGTTCCAGGAGTTGAAGTTAATATTTCAAGCAAATGCCCAGGTTGAGAGATATGAAGTCTCCAATAAGTTCTACAACTGCAAAATGGAGGAGAATAGTTCTGTTAGTGAACATATACTCAGAATGTCTGGGTACTGCAATCACTTGATTCAACTGGGAGTTAATCTTCCGGATGATAGTGTCATTGATAGAATTCTTCAATCACTGCCACCAAGCTACAAGAGCTTCGTGATGAACTATAATATGCAAGGGATGGATAAGACAATTCCCGAGCTCTTCGCGATCCTAAAGGCTGCGGAGGTAGAAATCAAGAAGGAGCATCAAGTGTTGATGGTCAACAAAACCACCAGTTTCAAGAAAAAAGGGTAAAGGGAAGAAGGGGAACTTCAAGAAGAATGGCAAGCAAGTTGCTGCTCAAGTGAAGAAGCCCAAGTCTGGACCTAAGCCTGAGACTAAGTGCTTCTACTGCAAAGAGATTGGTCACTGAAAGCAAAACTGATAGAGGCAAAGGTGTCCCGTCTTTCGATGAGATGATGAATATCGCTTTGATGGAAGTCGACTTTGACGATCCGACTACGAACGTGCGAGGACGTCGCGCCTTAGCAATCGCTAAACCAACTCCGAGAGGTTATCGACCACGCCGGAGCACGATCAACCTGACCACGAGGGTCTGTTTCCTGCGAGCAAACGAAGAACAGGCAAGAAACTGAGATTGCAATCTGGATATTGCGAATATAAGATGAAAGCTTTATTGATCAAGGTGGGGTTCTGTGACGCCTTTGTCTGGTCGCTGAACACAAACGAAGTACACGAAGTTGCAGCTATGGCGAACTTTTAATCTAAACAAAACCCAAAGTCTAAACGACGCCCTAAGGGCTGTATATATGGAGGAAGAGGGGGGGAATTTCGTGGCCCTTGAGGAAGGGGTCCGAAACCAACCCTATCTCTTGTTTCCCCACACATACGGACTCTAAAAACAGCCTATACTTATGTATTTCGAAATTACATGGGCCTGGCCCAATAATAAGGTGACGCAGCACCTAGAATAGCCTCTGGACGAAAGTTATGAAGTAGCATTTTGTATATTTCGTCCAAGGCTTCATGCACGCATTATGGTGGCTTCAACGTCCTGAAATCATCACTTGTAACTCCGTTCTTGTTCCCCATGCGCATGCCATCATCTCCATGCTTGTTCTTGCTCCAATGTTCATCCTTCTCAAAGCTAGGCCCTTCATTTGTAAGCAAAACAAATGTATCCAATTTAGGCAGCATCATATTCTCATGAACATTAGAATCATTAGCAAGAAACGAAAGTACCTGGTAATTTAATTGGCGTGCGCGAGCTCTAGTAATTGGTCCAGTATGTATAGCAGCAGGGACTGTGGGTGTAATAATTGTATTGATGTCCTCATCAATTACTATTCGTTATCGTCATCCTATTCCTCGGCTAGATGATATGCTTGATGAATTGAGTGGCTCTACAATATTCTTCAAAGTTGATTTGCGTAGTGGATACCATCAAATTCGTATGAAATTGGGAGATGAATGGAAAACTGCATTTAAAACTAAGTTTGGTTTATATGAGTGGTTAGTCATGCCTTTTGGGTTAACTAATGCACCTAGTACTTTCATGAGACTAATGAACGAAGTTTTACGTGCTTTCATTGGACGATTTGTGGTAGTCTATTTTGATGATATACTGATTTATAGCAAATCTTTGGAAGAACATTTGGAACATTTACGTGCTGTTTTTATTGCTCTACGTGATGCACGTTTGTTTGGTAACCTTGGGAAGTGCACCTTTTGCACTGACCGAGTATCTTTTCTTGGCTATGTTGTTACTCCACAGGGAATGGAAGTTGATAAAGCCAAGATTGAAGCTATTGAGAGTTGGCCGCAGCCCAAAACAGTCACACAAGTGCGGAGTTTTCTTGGACTCGCTGGTTTCTATAGGCGTTTTGTGAGAGATTTTAGCACCATTGCTGCACCTCTCAACGAGCTTACAAAGAAGGATGTGCCTTTTGTTTGGGGTACCGCACAGGAAGAAGCCTTCACGGTATTGAAAGATAAGTTGACACATGCTCCTTTACTCCAACTTCCTGATTTTAATAAGACTTTTGAGCTTGAATGTGATGCTAGTGGAATTGGATTAGGAGGTGTGTTATTACAAGATGGCAAACCTATTGCATACTTTTCTGAAAAATTGAGTGGGCCTAGTCTGAATTATTCTACTTATGATAAAGAACTATATGCTCTTGTTCGGACTTTAGAAACATGGCAACATTATTTATGGCCCAAAGAATTTGTTATACATTTTTTCGAGACCTACTCAGGCAAGGAAACACGAAACGGAAAATATATGGATCTCTAAAACAAACCGACTATGAAAAGAACTCGGATTGGTGGTGGATATATGGCGGTAGTATATGGCAGCGGTGGTGGTATATGGATACGGATTCAAAGCGGTGGCGGATAAGCAATGGTGGTAGATGGCAAGGCGATGATGATGGTGCGGCGGCGGCGTGACAACTTATGACCAGAACTCGAAACTCTAAAAGACTAGACTCTAAGACCAGCAACTTGACACGACGATGCAACCGCAAATTCAACAAAGCAAAAACCCTAAAAAGATTATGCAAAGGCTCAGATTGGTTCGGATATGATGAACTAACCCTAATTTTTTTTTGTGGCTTTTTCGTGGACTGTAGGTATGAAGAACAGACTCGATCTAAACTACGAAAAACTGTAAAATCTCACCGAGCAACCTGGAAATCTGATACCACTTGATAGAGGCAAAGGTGTCCCGTCTTTCGATGAGATGATGAATATCGCTTTGATGGAAGTCGACTTTGACGATCCGACTACGAACGTGCGAGGACGTCGCGCCTTAGCAATCGCTAAACCAACGCCGAGAGGTTATCGACCACGCCGGAGCACGATCAACCTGACCACGAGGGTCTGTTTCCTGCGAGCAAACGAAGAACAGGCAAGAAACTGAGATTGCAATCTGGATATTGCGAATATAAGATGAAAGCTTTATTGATCAAGGTGGGGTTCTGTGACGCCTTTGTCTGGTCGCTGAACACAAACGAAGTACGCGAAGTTGCAGCTATGGCGAACTTTTAATCTAAACAAAACCCAAAGTCTAAACGACGCCCTAAGGGCTGTATATATGGAGGAAGAGGGGGGGAATTTCGTGGCCCTTGAGGAAGGGGTCCGAAACCAACCCTATCTCTTGTTTCCCCACACATACGGACTCTAAAAACAGCCTATACTTATGTATTTCGAAATTACATGGGCCTGGCCCAATAATAAGGTGACGCAGCACCTAGAATAGCCTCTGGACGAAAGTTATGAAGTAGCATTTTGTATATTTCGTCCAAGGCTTCATGCACGCATTATGGTGGCTTCAACGTCCTGAAATCATCACTTGTAACTCCGTTCTTGTTCCCCATGCGCATGCCATCATCTCCATGCTTGTTCTTGCTCCAATGTTCATCCTTCTCAAAGCTAGGCCCTTCATTTGTAAGCAAAACAAATGTATCCAATTTAGGCAGCATCATATTCTCATGAACATTAGAATCATTAGCAAGAAACGAAAGTACCTGGTAATTTAATTGGCGTGCGCGAGCTCTAGTAATTGGTCCAGTATGTATAGCAGCAGGGACTGTGGGTGTAATAATTGTATTGATGTCCTCATCATCCTCCCCTTCTTGAAATGAAGTCGTCCTCGACGGAAGCTCATCTTCCTCACCCAAATAAGGCTTCAAATCTGCAATATTAAAAGTGGGACTAACCCCAAAATCTGCAGGCAGCTCAAGTTTATATGCATTATCATTTATTTTCTCTAACACCTTAAAAGGACCATCAGCACATGGCATTAGCTTTGATTTGCGCAAATCAGGAAATCTATCCTTACGCAAATGTAACCAAACAAGATCTCCAGGTGCAAACACAACATGTTTTCTACCCTTATCTCCAGCAAGTTTATATTTAGCATTCATACGCTCAATGTTTTCCTTAGTTAACTCATGCATTTTTAAGATCAATTCAGCACGTTGTTTAGCATCAAAATTAACCTTCTCCGAAGATGGAAGAGGCAACAAATCAATAGGTGCACGAGGTAGGAAACCATACACAATTTCAAAAGGGCACATCTTAGTAGTAGAATGCAATGAACGATTATAAGCAAACTCAATATGAGGCAAGCAGTCTTCCCACATGTTCTTATTATTCTTCAAAACAGCCCTAAGCATAGTAGACAATGTTCTATTGACTACTTCAGTTTGTCCATCAGTTTGGGGGTGACAAGTAGTACTAAAAAGCAGTTTAGTCCCCAACTTAGCCCATAAACATCTCCAAAAGTGGCTAAGAAATTTAGTATCACGATCTGAAACAATAGTATTTGGCACACCATGCAAGCGAATAATTTCACGAAAGAACAAATCAGCAACATTAACAGCATCATCGCTTTTATGACATGGTATAAAGTGTGCCATTTTCGAGAATCTATCCACGACAACAAATATGCTATCCCTCCCCTTCTTTGTTCGAGGTAAACCTAAAACAAAGTCCATAGATATATCCTCCCATGGAACACTAGGTACAGGCAAAGGCATATATAAACCATGAGGATTGAGTCGTGACTTAGCTTTTTGACATGTAGTGCAGCGAGCAACAAAACGCTCAACATCCCGTCTCATCTTTGGCCAAAAGAAATGTGTAGCAAGTACGTCCTCCGTCTTCTTCACGCCAAAGTGTCCCATTAATCCTCCTCCATGCGCCTCCTGCAACAACAAAAGACGAAGAGAGCTAGCTGGAATGCATAGCTTGTTAGCACGGAACACAAATCCATCATTAACGACAAACTTGTTCCAGGTTCTTCCTTCTTTACAATTCTGCAGTACATCTTTAAAATCAGCATCATGCACATATTGATCTTTGATGGTCTCCAAACCAAATATTTTGAAGTCAAGTTGTGAAAGCATAGTATAGCGACGAGACAATGCATCAGCAATAACATTTTCTTTACCCTTCTTGTGTTTAATGACATAAGGGAAAGTTTCAATGAATTCAACCCATTTAGCATGTCTACGATTCAGTTTAGCTTGACTTTTAATATGTTTCAAAGATTCATGATCAGAATGTATAACAAATTCTTTGGGCCATAAATAATGTTGCCATGTTTCTAAAGTCCGAACAAGAGCATATAGTTCTTTATCATAAGTAGAATAATTCAGACTAGGACCACTCAATTTTTCAGAAAAGTATGCAACAGGTTTGCCATCTTGTAATAACACACCTCCTAATCCAATGCCACTAGCATCACATTCAAGCTCAAAAGTCTTATTAAAATCAGGAAGTTGGAGTAAAGGAGCATGTGTCAACTTATCTTTCAATACCGTGAAGGCTTCTTCCTGTGCGGTACCCCAAACAAAAGGCACATCCTTCTTTGTAAGCTCGTTGAGAGGTGCAGCAATGGTGCTAAAATCTCTCACAAAACGCCTATAGAAACCAGCGAGTCCAAGAAAACTCCGCACTTGTGTGACCGTTTTGGGCTGCGGCCAACTCTCAATAGCTTCAATCTTGGCTTTATCAACTTCAATTCCCTGTGGAGTAACAACATAGCCAAGAAAAGATACTCGGTCGGTGCAAAAGGTGCACTTCCCAAGGTTACCAAACAAACGTGCATCGCGTAGAGCAATAAAAACAGCACGTAAATGTTCCAAATGTTCTTCCAAAGATTTGCTATAAATCAGTATATCATCAAAATAGACCACCACAAATCGTCCAATGAAAGCACGTAAAACTTCGTTCATTAGTCTCATGAAAGTACTAGGTGCATTAGTTAACCCAAAAGGCATGACTAACCACTCATATAAACCAAACATAGTTTTAAATGCAGTTTTCCATTCATCTCCCAATTTCATACGAATTTGATGGTATCCACTACGCAAATCAACTTTGGAGAATATTGTAGAGCCACTCAATTCATCAAGCATATCATCGAGCCTAGGAATAGGATGACGATAACGAATAGTAATATTATTAATGCCTCTACAATCAACACACATACGCGACGTACCATCCTTTTTAGGCACGAGTATAATAGGAACAGCACAAGGACTAAGAGATTCGCGTATATAACCTTTGTCGAGCAGCTCCTGTACTTGACGCATAATCTCCTTCGTCTCCTCTGGATTGGTACGGTATGGTGCACGGTTGGGTAGCGATGCACCGGGAATTAAGTCAATTTGATGCTCAATCCCTCGAATAGGTGGTAATCCCGGTGGCACGTCTTGTGGGAAGACGTCAGCGAACTCCTGCAAAATGTGAGTGACAGCAGGGGGCAAAGGGGAAGGCACGTCCTCGAATGAAAATAATGCCTCTTTGCACACAAAAGCATAGCAAACAGATTTGCTGAAATCTAGTTCATCAATATCAGATTTTGTGGCAAGTAAACATGCACTTTTCAATTTAATTTCAGAAACAACACTAGATGGTTTATTATTAGGTTTCATTTGTCGCTCAAATTCCTTTGCCACAATCTGATTTTCACTCTTATTTTTCTCCTGTTTTGCTTTATTAGCTCTATTAATGTCATCTTTCAAAATGGAATCAGGAGTCATAGGAAGCAAAGTAATATTTTTATCCTTATGAACAAGAGTATACTGATTGTTTCTACCATGGTGTACAGAATTTTTATCAAATTGCCATGGTCTACCTAGTAATAAGGAACATGCTTGCATGGGTACCACATCACAATCAACATAATCAGCATATGTAGAGATACTAAAATGCACACGAACAGTACGTGTTACCTTAACCTTGCCGCTGTTGTTGAACCATTGGATGTAGTAAGGATGTGGATGTGGTCTTGTGGTGAGAGATAGCTTCTCCACCATCTCCATGCTAGCCAAGTTGTTACAGCTACCTCCATCTATGATGACGCGAACAGAACGTTCCTTCACAACTCCCTTTGTATGGAACAAATTATGCCTCTGATTTTGCTCTGCTTGTGTGACCTGCACACTCAAAACACGTTGAGCAACTAAGCATTCATACCTATCAGCGTCTTCAGGAGCCATGTATTGCGTCTCATTTTCAGAATCATCTCCACCATGTTCTTCACGTGTAATAAGAGCCAAAGTCTCCTCATCATAGTCACTAGCGGACTCATACCCACCATCCTCAGTAGCAATCATGACACGCTGAGATTTGCATTCTCTCGCAAAATGTCCTCTTCCCTTACAACGACGACAAATAATATCACTTGTGTGCCCTGTCGATGCCATGGAAGAAGAAGAGCTCTGCACAGGCCCGGCAGGTGTGCTCTTGGCAGAGAGTGGTGGTTGTGCCTGCTTTCTTGTATCACGGCTGGAGGTGGCACCTGATGGAGGTGATGGTGAAGTGGAAGTAGAAGATGCACGCGGTGTCCATGATGAAGGTCGACCTGCAGAAAAGTTAGTTCGCGCCAATGGCTGTCGATCCTGCACTTCACGTTCAGCTTTACAAGCAAGATGGAATAAACGAGTGATATTATTATAATCCTTATACTCTAGAACGGTCTGAATCTCTTTATTTAATCCACCCATAAAACGTGCAAGCATAGCTTCATTCTCCTCAACAATACCACATCTAATCATGCCAGTTTGTAAGTCCTGATAATATTCTTCTACCGAATTTTTTCCTTGTCTTAAACGCTGCAATTTTTGAAGTAATTCACGTTGATAATATGGTGGAACCCAACGAGTACGCATAGCAGTTTTCAAAGCAGCCCAAGTAGCTGGAACAGGATATAATCTACAATGTTCAGACCACCAAACACATGCAAAGCTAGTGAAAGCACAAACAGCAGCAGGAACACGTCTCTCCTCAGGATATTGTAAACATGTAAATCGTTGTTCAGTTTCTAACTCCCAAGTAAGATATATATCAGGAACATATCTACCCTCAAATGGTGGAATATTCAATTTCAGTTTAGGGAGATGGTCATGATCTCGTACCTGAGGTGGTGGTGCCGGCCTACCGTTGCGAATATATACCTGAGGTCGACCTGCTGGTGGTGGTGCTGGTGGCTGCACGTAGTTCTGATTTTGATCAACCTCATCCTCATAATTGCCCGCATAATCGTCATCCTCCTCAGCCGCCGCAGGAGCAGGAGCCAAAGAAGCATCAACAGTAGGTGCAGCAGCACCCGAATTTTGACCAATCTCAATTGGAACGCACTGTGCCCGTCCCACTTGATTTGGAAGGCGGCGTTGGAGATGTGGTTGTTGTTGTTGTAGAGGTGCGACATGTGCAGCCGGTGGTGGTTGGGGAAGACGCTTGATAGAGGCAAAGGTGTCCCGTCTTTCGATGAGATGATGAATATCGCTTTGATGGAAGTCGACTTTGACGATCCGACTACGAACGTGCGAGGACGTCGCGCCTTAGCAATCGCTAAACCAACTCCGAGAGGTTATCGACCACGCCGGAGCACGATCAACCTGACCACGAGGGTCTGTTTCCTGCGAGCAAACGAAGAACAGGCAAGAAACTGAGATTGCAATCTGGATATTGCGAATATAATATGAAAGCTTTATTGATCAAGGTGGGGTTCTGTGACGCCTTTGTCTGGTCGCTGAACACAAACGAAGTACGCGAAGTTGCAGCTATGGCGAACTTTTAATCTAAACAAAACCCAAAGTCTAAACGACGCCCTAAGGGCTGTATATATGGAGGAAGAGGGGGGAATTTCGTGGCCCTTGAGGAAGGGGTCCGAAACCAACCCTATCTCTTGTTTCCCCACACATACGGACTCTAAAAACAGCCTATACTTATGTATTTCGAAATTACATGGGCCTGGCCCAATAATAAGGTGACGCAGCACCTAGAATAGCCTCTGGACGAAAGTTATGAAGTAGCATCTTGTATATTTCGTCCAAGGCTTCATGCACGCATTATGGTGGCTTCAACGTCCTGAAATCATCACTTGTAACTCCGTTCTTGTTCCCCATGCGCATGCCATCATCTCCATGCTTGTTCTTGCACCAATGTTCATCCTTCTCAAAGCTAGGCCCTTCATTTGTAAGCAAAACAAATGTATCCAATTTAGGCAGCATCATATTCTCATGAACATTAGAATCATTAGCAAGAAACGAAAGTACCTGGTAATTTAATTGGCGTGCGCGAGCTCTAGTAATTGGTCCAGTATGTATAGCAGCAGGGCCTGTGGGTGTAATAATTGTATTGATGTCCTCATCATCCTCCCCTTCTTGAAATGAAGTCGTCCTCGACGGAAGCTCATCTTCCTCACCCAAATAAGGCTTCAAATCTGCAATATTAAAAGTGGGACTAACCCCAAAATCTGCAGGCAGCTCAAGTTTATATGCATTATCATTTATTTTCTCTAACACCTTAAAAGGACCATCAGCACGTGGCATTAGCTTTGATTTGCGCAAATCAGGAAATCTATCCTTACGCAAATGTAACCAAACAAGATCTCCAGGTGCAAACACAACATGTTTTCTACCCTTATCTCCAGCAAGTTTATTTTTTTTTCCCGAGACCTACTCAGGCAAGGAAACACGAAACGGAAAATATATGGATCTCTAAAACAAACCGACTATGAAAAGAACTCGGATTGGTGGTGGATATATGGCGGTAGTATATGGCAGCGGTGGTGGTATATGGATACGGATTCAAAGCGGTGGCGGATAAGCAATGGTGGTAGATGGCAAGGCGATGATGATGGTGCGGCGGCGGCGTGACAACTTATGACCAGAACTCGAAACTCTAAAAGACTAGACTCTAAGACCAGCAACTTGACACGACGATGCAACCGCAAATTCAACAAAGCAAAAACCCTAAAAAGATTATGCAAAGGCTCAGATTGGTTCGGATATGATGAACTAACCCTAATTTTTTTTTGTGGCTTTTTCGTGGACTGTAGGTATGAAGAACAGACTCGATCTAAACTACGAAAAACTGTAAAATCTCACCGAGCAACCTGGAAATCTGATACCACTTGATAGAGGCAAAGGTGTCCCGTCTTTCGATGAGATGATGAATATCGCTTTGATGGAAGTCGACTTTGACGATCCGACTACGAACGTGCGAGGACGTCGCGCCTTAGCAATCGCTAAGCCAACTCCGAGAGGTTATCGACCACGCCGGAGCACGATCAACCTGACCACGAGGGTCTGTTTCCTGCGAGCAAACGAAGAACAGGCAAGAAACTGAGATTGCAATCTGGATATTGCGAATATAAGATGAAAGCTTTATTGATCAAGGTGGGGTTCTGTGACGCCTTTGTCTGGTCGCTGAACACAAACGAAGTACGCGAAGTTGCAGCTATGGCGAACTTTTAATCTAAACAAAACCCAAAGTCTAAACGACGCCCTAAGGGCTGTATATATGGAGGAAGAGGGGGGGAATTTCGTGGCCCTTGAGGAAGGGGTCCGAAACCAACCCTATCTCTTGTTTCCCCACACATACGGACTCTAAAAACAGCCTATACTTATGTATTTCGAAATTACATGGGCCTGGCCCAATAATAAGGTGACGCAGCACCTAGAATAGCCTCTGGACGAAAGTTATGAAGTAGCATTTTGTATATTTCGTCCAAGGCTTCATGCACGCATTATGGTGGCTTCAACGTCCTGAAATCATCACTTGTAACTCCGTTCTTGTTCCCCATGCGCATGCCATCATCTCCATGCTTGTTCTTGCTCCAATGTTCATCCTTCTCAAAGCTAGGCCCTTCATTTGTAAGCAAAACAAATGTATCCAATTTAGGCAGCATCATATTCTCATGAACATTAGAATCATTAGCAAGAAACGAAAGTACCTGGTAATTTAATTGGCGTGCGCGAGCTCTAGTAATTGGTCCAGTATGTATAGCAGCAGGGACTGTGGGTGTAATAATTGTATTGATGTCCTCATCAAAAACTGCCCCAAGTATTTGGCGGATAAGAAGGATGGCAAGGTGAATAAAGGTATATGTGATATACATGTTATTGAGATGTACCTTACTAATGCTCGCAGTAGTACCTGGGTATTTGATACTGGTTCTGTTGCTAATATTTGCAACTCGAAACAGGGACTACGGATTAAGCGAAGATTGGCTAAGGACGAGGTGACGATGCACGTGGGAAATGGTTCCAAAGTCGATGTGATCGCAGTCGGCACGCTACCTCTACATCTACCTTCGGGATTAGTTTTAGACCTAAATAATTGTTATTTGGTGCCAGCGTTGAGCATGAACATTATATCTGGATCTTGTTTGATGCGAGACGGTTATTCATTTAAATCAGAGAATAATGGTTATTCTATTTATATGAGTAATATCTTTTATGGTCATGCACCCTTGAGTCTATTTATATTGAATCTTGATACTAGTGATACACATATTCATAATATTGAAGCCAAAAGATGCAGAGTTGATAATGATAGTGCAACTTATTTGTGGCACTGCCGTTTAGGTCATATTGGTGTAAAGCGCATGAAGAAACTCCATTCTGATGGACTTTTGGAATCACTTGGTACTTGCGAACCATGCCTCATGGGCAAGATGACTAAAACGCCGTTCTCCGGAACAATGGAGCAAGCAACAGATTTGTTGGAAATCATACATATTGATGTATGTGGTCCAATGAATGTTGAGGCTCGCGGCGGGTATCGTTATTTTCTCACCTTCACAGATGATTTGAGCAGATATGGGTATATCTACTTGATGAAACATAAGTCTGAAACATTTGAAAAGTTTAAAGAATTTCAGAGTGAAGTGGAAAATCGTCGTAACAAGAAAATAAAGTTTCTACGATCTGATCGTGGAAGAGAATATTTGAGTTATGAGTTTGGTCTTCATTTGAAACAATGCGGAATAGTTTCGCAACTCACGCCACCCGGAACACCACAGTGTAATGGTGTGTCCGAACGTCGTAATCGTACTTTACTAGATATGGTGCGATCTATGATGTCTCTTACTGATTTACCGCTATCGTTTTGGGGTTATGTTTTAGAGACGGCTGCATTCACGTTAAATAGGGCACCATCTAAATCCGTTGAGACGACGCCTTATGAACTGTGGTTTGGCAAGAAACCAAAGTTGTCATTTCTTAAAGTATGGGGCTGCGATGCTTATGTGAAAAAGCTTCAACCTGATAAGCTCGAACCCAAATCGGAGAAATGTGTCTTCATAGGATACCCAAAGGAGACTGTTGGGTACACCTTCTATCATAGATCTGAAGGCATGACATTCGTTGCTAAGAATGTGTCCTTTCTAGAGAAGGAGTTTCTCTCGAGAGAAGTGAGTGGGAGGAAAGTAGAACTTGATGAGGTAACTGTACCTGCTCCCTTATTGGAAAGTAGTTCATCACAGAAAATTGTTCCTGTGACTCCTACACCAATTAGTGAGGAAGCTAATGATGATGATCATGTAACTTCATATCAAGTTACTACCTGATGAGGACATCAGTACCATTGTTACACCCACAGCCCCTGCTGCTATACATACTGGACCAATTACTAGAGCTCGCACACGCCAATTAAATTACCAGGTACTTTCGTTTCTTGGTAATGATTCTAATGTTCATGAGAATATGATGCTGCCTAAATTGGATACATTTGTTTTGCTAACAAATGAAGGGCCTAGCTTTGAGAAGGATGAACATTGGAGCAAGAACAAGCATGGAGATGATGGCATGCGCATGGGGAACAAGAACGGAGTTACAAGTGATGATTTCAGGACGTTGAAGCCACCATAATGCGTGCATGAAGCCTTGGACGAAATATACAAGATGCTACTTCATAACTTTCGTCCAGAGGCTATTCTAGGTGCTGCGTCACCTTATTATTGGGCCAGGCCCATGTAATTTCGAAATACATTAGTATAGGCTGTTTTTAGAGTCCGTATGTGTGGGGAAACAAGAGATAGGGTTGGTTTCGGACCCCTTCCCCAAGGGCCACAAAATTCCCCCCTCTTCCTCCATATATACAGCCCTTAGGGCGTCGTTTAGACTTTGGGTTTTGTGTAGATTAAAAGTTCGCCATAGCTGCAACTTCGCGTACTTCGTTTGTGTTCAACGACCAGACAAAGGCGTCACAGAACCCCACCTTGATCAATAAAGCTTTCATCTTATATTCGCAATATCCAGATTGCAATCTCAGTTTCTTGCTTGTTCTTCGTTTGCTCGCAGGAAACAGACCCTCGTGGTCAGGTTGATCGTGCTCCGGCGTGGTCAATAACCTCTCGGAGTTGGTTTAGCGATTGCTAAGGCGCGACGTCATCGCACGTTCGTAGTCGGATCGTCAAAGTCGACTTCCACCAAAGCGATATCCATCATCTCATCGAAAGACGGGACACCTTTGCCTCTATCAAGTGGTATCAGATTTCCAGGTTGCTTGGTGAGATTTTACAGTTTTTCGTAGTTTAGATCGAGTTTGTTCTTCATACCTATAGTCCACGAAAAAGCCAAAAAAAAATTTAGGGTTAGTTCATCCTATCCGAACCAATCTGAGCCTTTGCATAATCTTTTCTGTGTTTGCTTTGTTGAATTTGCGGTTGCATCGTCGTGTCAAGTTGTTGGTCTTAGCGTCTGGTCCTTTAGAGTTTCGAGTTCTGTTCACAGGTTGTCACGTCGCCGCTGCCATATATCACCACTGCATCATCATCATCGCTGCTGCCATATACCACCACCGCACCAACTTCATCGCCGCTGCCATATACCACCACCACATATTCACCGCCAATCCGAGTCCATATACGCCACCACATATCCGCCGCCATCACGCCAATCCGAGTTCCACCAGATTCATCTCCGCCACCAGTTCGAGTTCCACCAGATTCATCTCCGCCACCAGTCCTAGTCCACCTCCAGTATTTTGTTACTCTGTTTTGGATTTCCAGATCACGCCATACTCCGAGTCGTGACAGAGAAGGACTCCCAAACTTTTGTGTTACCCGTAGTAGAAAAATAGTTCCAGTTTCAAAAAAAACTAAGTCTGGAAAATTCTGGCTAGGCAGTTTTTAGACCATTTGTAGACTTTTTTGAAAAAAATTTGTTGCGGAGCAAAAAAAAGAGGAAAAAAAGTGCAAAAAAAAGTGAAAAAAAAATTCAGAGTGTGTTCCTCCCTTGTTTACGTGCAGCGCCGTGATTTTGTTAGTGTTCTAGGCTCGCGTCTCTAGCACGGTCTAGCCTAGGACCAGCACAGTACCGTCGTTGAGCGTTTATTCAACTTTGCATATCTGAATTGATTATTGCTGACCCTTTTTGCTACCATATTATAAGCCTTCCCAGCTCCACATACATCTACGTCGTGCGTTTGACTCTCCCTGGTAATCGCTCTATCCAAGCTTTGAGAGTTTTGACTACAACGGTTGCCGATCACCACCTGCTGCTGGGTAAGAACTCGTAAGAATTTGAGATTCGCTTGAAGGATTTGTGACACAACACCATCACCACCACTTCCTAGTAGTCTGTAGGATCATATTCTTTTGTGTTTCTATTGCTGCTAACCATGGCAGGATCACAAGCCGATGAGACTGATTGGGAGAACATGACGAACAAGGGGTTGCATGATAAATTTCAGCAAATGATGAGTGGCTAGGTGGGAGATGTGCTAAACAGATTTGAAGAGGCTATGGAGAAGATAGATGCCGTGGAGAAGTCGTTTGAGACAAAGCTGGATAACAGGTTTAATGAATTGCTCAAGCGTCTTCCCCAACCACCACCGGCTGCACCTGTCGCACCTCTACAAAAACAACAACCACATCTCCAACGCCGCCTTCCAAATCAAGTGGGACGAGCACATCGCGTTCCAATTGAGACTGGTCAAAATTCGGGTGCCGCTGCACCTACTGTTGATGCTTCTTTGGCTCCTGCTACTGCGGCGGCTGAGGAGGATGACGGTTATGCGGGCGATTATGAGGATGAGGTTGATCAAAATCAGAACTACGTGCAGCCACCAGCACCACCTCCAGCAGGTCGACCTCAGGTATATATTCGCAACGGTAGGCCTGCACCACCACCTCAGGTACGAGATCATGACCATGTTCCTGAACTGAAATTTAATATTCCACCGTTTGAGGGTAGATACATTCCTGATGTATATCTTACTTGGGAGTTAGAAACTGAACAACGTTTTACATGTTTACAATATCCCGAGGAGAGACGGGTTGCTGCTGTTGTTTGTGCTTTCACTAGTTTTGCATGTGTATGGTGGTCTGAACATTGTAGATTATATCCTATTCCAGCCACTTGGGCTGCTTCGAAAACTGCTATGCGTACTCGTTGGGTTCCACTATATTATCAACGTGAATTGCTTCAAAAACTACAGCGTTTACGACAAGGGAAAAATTCTGTAGAAGAATATTACCAGGAATTACAAACTGGCATGATTAGATGTGGTATTGTTGAGGAGAATGAAGCTATGCTTGCACGTTTTATGGGTGGTTTAAATAGAGAGATTCAGACCATTCTAGAGTATAAGGAGTATACTAATATCACTCGTTTATTCCATCTTGCTTGTAAAGCTGAACGTGAAGTGCAGGATCGACAAGCATTGGCGCGAACTTCATCATGGACACCGCGTGCATCTTCTACTTCCACTGCACCAGCACCTCCATCAGGTTCCACCTCCAGCCGTGATACAAGAAAGCAGGCACAACCACCACTATCTGCCAAGAGCGCACCTGCCGGGCCTGCACAGAGCTCTTCTTCTTCCATGGCATCAACAGGGCACACAAGTGATATTATTTGTCGTCGTTGTAAGGGAAGAGGACATTATGCGCGAGAATGCAAATCTCAGCGTGTAATGATTGCTACTGAGGATGGTGGGTATGAGTCCGCTACTGACTATGATGAGGAGACTTTGGCTCTTATTACACGTGAAGAACATGGTGGAGATGATTCTGAAAATGAGACGCAATACATGGCTCCTGAAGACGCTGACAAGTATGAATGTTTAGTTGCTCAACGTGTTTTGAGTGTGCAGGTCACACAAGCACAGAAAATTCAGAGGCATAATTTGTTCCATACAAAGGGAGTTGTGAAGGAACGTTCTGTTCGCGTCATCATAGATGGAGGGAGCTGTAACAACTTGGCTAGCATGGAGATGGTGGAGAAACTATCTCTCACCACAAGACCACATCCACATCCTTACTACATCCAATGGTGCAACAACAGCGGCAATGTTAAGGTAACACGTACTGTTCGTGTGCATTTTAGTATCTCTACATACGCTGATTATGTTGATTGTGATGTGGTACCCATGCAAGCATGTTCCTTATTACTTGGTAGACCATGGCAATTTGATAAAAATTCTGTACACCATGGTAGAAACAATCAGTATACTCTTGTTCATAAGGATAAAAATATTACTTTGCTTCCTATGACTCCTGATTCCATTTTGAAAGATGACATTAATAGAGCTAATAAAGCAAAACAGGAGAAAAATAAGAGTGAAAATCAGATTGTGGCAAAAGAATTGGAGCAACAAATGAAACCTAATAATAAACCATCTAGTGTTGTTTCTGAAATTAAATTGAAAAGTGCATGTTTACTTGCCACAAAATCTGATATTGATGAGCTAGATTTCAACAATTCTGTTTGCTATGCTTTTGTGTGCAAAGAGGCATTATTTTCATTCGAGGACGTGCCTTCCTCATTGCCCCCTGCTGTCACTAACATTTTGCAGGAGTTCGCTGACGTCTTTCCACAAGACGTGCCACCGGGATTACCACCTATTCGAGGGATTGAGCATCAAATTGACTTAATTCCCGGTGCATCGCTACCCAACCGTGCACCATACCGTACCAATCCAGAGGAGACTAAGGAGATTATGCGTCAAGTACAGGAGCTGCTCGACAAAGCTTATATATGCGAATCTCTTAGTCCTTGTGTTGTTCCTATTATACTTGTGCCTAAAAAGGATGGTACATCGCGTATGTGTGTTGATTGTAGAGGCATTAATAACATTACTATTCGTTATCATCATTCTATTCCTAGGCTAGATGATATGCTTGATGAATTGAGTGGCTCTACAATATTTTCCAAAGTTGATTTGCGTAGTGGATACCATCAAATTCGTATGAAACTGGGAGATGAATGGAAAACAGCATTTAAAATGAAGTTTGGTTTATATGAGTGGTTAGTCATGCCTTTTGGGTTAACTAGTGCACCTAGTACTTTCATGAGACTAATGAACGAAGTATTACGTGCTTTTATTGGACGATTTGTGGTAGTCTATTTTGATGATATACTGATTTTTAGCAAATCTTTGGAAGAACATTTGGAACATTTACTTGCTATTTTTATTGCTCTACGTGATGCACGTTTGTTTGGTAACCTTGGGAAGTGCACCTTTTGCACCGACCGAGCATCTTTTCTTGGCTATGTTGTTACTCCACAGGGAATTGAAGTTGATAAAGCCAAGATTGAAGCTATTGAGAGTTGGTCGCAGCCCAAAACGGTCACACAAGTGAGGAGTTTCCTTGGCCTCGCTGGTTTCTATAGGCGTTTTGTGAGAGATTTCAGCACCATTGCTGCACCTCTCAACGAGCTTACAAAGAAGGATGTGCCTTTTGTTTGGGGTACCGCACAGGAAGAAGCCTTCACGGTATTGAAAGATAAGTTGACACATGCTCCTTTACTCCAACTTCCTGATTTTAATAAGACTTTTGTGCTTGAATGTGATGCTAGTGGAATTGGATTAGGAGGTGTCTTATTACAAGATGGTAAACCTGTTGCATACTTTTCTGAAAAATTGAGTGGGCCTAGTCTGAATTATTCTACTTATGATAAAGAACTATATGCTCTTGTTCGGACTTTAGAAACATGGCAACATTATTTATGGCCCAAAGAATTTGTTATACATTCTGACCATGAATCTTTGAAACATATTAAAAGTCAAGCTAAACTGAATCGTAGACATGCTAAATGGGTTGAATTCATTGAAACTTTCCCTTATGTCATTAACCACAAGAAGGGTAAAGAAAATGTTATTGCTGATGCATTGTCTCGTCGCTATACTATGCTGTCACAACTTGACTTCAAAATATTTGGTTTGGAGACCATCAAAGATCAATATGTGCATGATGCTGATTTTAAAGATGTTTTGCAGAATTGTAAAGAAGGAAGAACCTGGAACAAGTTTGTCGTTAATGATGGATTTGTGTTCCGTGCTAACAAGCTATGCATTCCAGCTAGCTCTCTTCGTCTTTTGTTGTTGCAGGAGGCGCATGGAGGATTAATGGGACACTTTGGCGTGAAGAAGACGGAGGACGTACTTGCTACACATTTCTTTTGGCCAAAGATGAGACGGGATGTTGAGCGTTTTGTTGCTCGCTGCACTACATGTCAAAAAGCTAAGTCACGACTCAATCCTCATGGTTTATATATGCCTTTGCCTGTACCTAGTGTTCCTTGGGAGGATATATCTATGGACTTTGTTTTAGGTTTACCTCGAACAAAGAACGGGAGAGATAGCATATTTTTTGTCGTGGATAGATTCTCAAAAATGGCACACTTTATACCATGTCATAAAAGCGATGATGCTGTTAATGTTGCTGATTTGTTCTTCCGTGAAATTATTCATTTGCATGGTGTGCCAAATACTATTGTTTCAGATCGTGATTCTAAATTTCTTAGCCACTTTTGGAGATGTTTATGGGCTAAGTTGGGGACTAAACTGCTTTTTAGTACTACTTGTCACCCCCAAACTGATGGACAAACTGAAGTAGTCAATAGAACATTGTCTACTATGCATAGGGCTGTTTTGAAGAATAATAAGAAAATGTGGGAAGAATGCTTGCCTCATATTGAGTGTGCTTATAATCGTTCATTGCATTCTACTACTAAGATGTGCCCTTTTGAAATTGTGTATGGTTTCCTACCTCGTGCACCTATTGATTTGTTGCCTCTTCCATCTTCGGAGAAGGTTAATTTTGATGCTAAACAACGTGCTGAATTGATCTTAAAACTGCATGAGTTAACTAAGGAAAACATTGAGCGTATGAATGCTAAATATAAACTTGCTGGAGATAAGGGTAGAAAACATGTTGTGTTTGCACCTGGAGATCTTGTTTGGTTACATTTGCATAAGGATAGATTTCCTGATTTGCGCAAATCAAAGCTAATGCCACGTGCTGATGGTCCTTTTAAGGTGTTAGACAAAATAAATGATAATGCATATAAACTTGAGCTGCCTGCAGATTTTGGGGTTAGTCCCACTTTTAACATAGCAGATTTGAAGCCTTATTTGGGTGAGGGAGATGAGCTTCCGTCGAGGACGACTTCATTTCAAGAAGGCGAGGATGATGAGGACATCAATACCATTGTTACGCCCACAGCCCCTGCTGCTATACATACTGGACCAATTACTAGAGTTCGCGCACGCCAATTAAATTATCAGGTACTTTCGTTTCTTGGTAATGATTCTAATGTTCATGAGAATATGATGCTGCCTAAATTGGATACATTTGTTTTGCTTACAAATGAAGGGCCTAGCTTTGAGAAGGATTCACATTGGACCAAGAACAAGCATGGAGATGATGGCATGCGCATGGGGAACAAGAACGGAGTTACAAGTGATGATTTCAGGACGTTGAAGCCACCATAATGCGTGCATGAAGCCTTGGACGAAATATACAAGATGCTACTTCATAACTTTCGTCCAGAGGCTATTCTAGGTGCTGCGTCACCTTATTATTGGGCCAGGCCCATGTAATTTCGAAATACTTGAGTATACGCTGTTTTTAGAGTCCGTATGTGTGGGGAAACAAGAGATAGGGTTGGTTTCGGACCCCTTCCCCAAGGGCCACGTAATTCCCCCATCTTCCTCCATATATATAGCCCTTAGGGCGTCGTTTAGACTTTGGGTTTTGTTTAGATTAAAAGTTCGCCATAGCTGCAACTTCGCGTACTTCGTTTGTGTTCAACGACCAGACAAAGGCGTCACAGAACCCCACCTTGATCAATAAAGCTTTCATCTTATATTCGCAATATCCAGATTGCAATCTCAGTTTCTTGCTTGTTCTTCGTTTGCTCGCAGGAAACAGACCCTCGTGGTCAGGTTGATCGTGCTCCGGCGTGGTCAATAACCTCTCGGAGTTGGTTTAGCGATTGCTAAGGCGCGACGTCATCGCACATTCGTAGTCGGATCGTCAAAGTCGACTTCCACCAAAGCGATATCCATCATCTCATCGAAAGACGGGACACCTTTGCCTCTATCACTACCGATCCTCGTAGGTCAACCAGAGTAAGATCCGCACCAGAGTGGTACGGTAATCCTATTCTGGAGGTCATGTTACTTGACCATGACGAACCTATGAACTATGAGGAAGCGATGATGAGCCCAGATTCCGCAAAATGTCTTGAGGCCATGAAATCTGAGATGGGATCCATGTATGAGAACAAAGTGTGGACTTTGGTTGACTTGCCCGATGATCGGCAAGCCATCGAGAATAAATGGATCTTCAAGAAGAAGACTGACGCTGACGGTAATGTTACTGTCTACAAAGCTCGACTTGTTGCAAAAGGTTTTCGACAAGTTCAAGGAGTTGACTACGATGAGACCTTCTCACCCGTAGCGATGCTTAAGTCCGTCCGAATCATGTTAGCAATTGCCGCATTTTATGATTATGAAATTTGGTAAATGGATGTAAAGACTGCATTCCTGAATGGATTTCTAGAAGAAGAGTTGTATATGATGCAACCTGAAGGTTTTATCGATCCAAAGGATGCTAACAAAGTGTGCAAACTCCAGCGGTCCATCTATGGACTGGTGCAAGCATCTCGGAGTTGGAATAAACGTTTTGATAGTGTGATCAAAGCATATGGTTTTATACAGACTTTTGGAGAAGCCTGTATTTACAAGAAAGTGAGTGGGAGCTCTGTAGCATTTCTAATATTATATGTGGATGACATATTGTTGATTGGAAATGATATAGAATTTCTGGATAGCATAAAAGGATACTTGAATAAGAGTTTTTCAATGAAAGACCTCGGTGAAGCTGCTTATATATTGGGCATCAAGATCTATAGAGATAGATCAAGACGCCTAATTGGAGTTTCACAAAGCACATACCTTGATAAAGTTTTGAAGAAGTTCTAGATGGATCAAGCAAAGAAAGGGTTCTTGCCTGTGTTACAAGGTGTGAAGTTGAGTCAGACTCAATGCCCGACCACTGCAGAAGATAGAGAGAAGATGAAAGATGTTCCCTATGCTTCAGCCATAGGCTCTATCATGTATGCAATGCTGTGTACCAGACCTGATGTGTGCCTTGCTATTAGCTTAGCAGGGAGGTACCAAAGTAATCCAGGAGTGGATCACTGGACAGCGGTCAAGAACATCCTGAAATACCTAAAAAGGACTAAGGATATGTTTCTTGTTTATGGAGGTGACAAAGAGCTCGTCGTAAAGGGTTACGTCGATGCAAGCTTTGATACTGATCCGGATGACTCTAAGTAACAAACTGGATATGTGTTTATATTGAACGGTGGAGCTGTCAGTTGGTGCAGTTCTAAGCAAAGCGTCGTGGCGGGATCTACGTGTGAAGCGGAGTACATAGCTGCTTCGGAAGCAGCAAACGAAGGAGTCTGGATGAAGGAGTTCATATCCGATCTAGGTGTCATACCTAGTGCATCGGGTCCAATGAAAATCTTTTGTGACAATACTGGTGCAATTACCTTGGCAAAGGAATCCAAATTTCACAAGAGAACCAAGCACATCAAGAGACGCTTCAATTCCATCCGCGGCCAAGTCAAGGAGGGAGACATAGAGATTTGCACGATACATATGGATCTGAATGTTGCAGACCCGTTGACTAAGCCTCTCTCACGAGCAAAACATGATCAGCACCAAGACTCCATGGGTGTTAGAATCATTACTGTGTAATCTAGATTATTGACTCTAGTGCAAGTGGGAGACTGAAGGAAATATGCCCTAGAGGCAATAATAAAGTTGTTATTTATATTTCCATATATCATGATAAATGTTTATGATTCACGCTAGAATTGTATTAACCGGAAACTTAGTACATGTGTGAATATATAGACAAACTAAGTGCCACTTGTATGCCTCTACTTGACTAGCTCGTTGAATCAAAGATGGTTAAGTTTCCTAGCCATAGACATGAGTTGTCATTTGATTAACGGGATCACATCATTAGAGAATGATGTGATTGACTTGACCCATTTCGTTAGCTTAGCATTTGATCGTTTAGTATATTGCTATTGCTTTCTTCATGACTTATACATGTTCCTATGAATATGAGATTATGCAACTCCCGAATACCGGAGGAACACTTTGTGTGCTACCAAACGTCACAACGTAACTGGGTGATTATAAAGGTGCTCTACAGGTGTCTCCAATGGTACTTGTTGAGTTGGCATAGATCGAGATTAGGATTTGTCACTCCGATTGTCGGAGAGGTATCTCTGTGATAGAGGCAAAGGTGTCCCGTCTTTTGATGAGATGATGGATATCGCTTTGGTGGAGGTCGACTTTGACGATCCGACTACGAACGTGCGAGGACGTCGCGCCTTAGCAATCGCTAAACCAACTCCGAGAGGTTATCGACCACGCCGGAGCACGATCAACCTGACCACGAGGGTCTGTTTCCTGCGAGCAAACGAAGAACAAGCAAGAAACTGAGATTGCAATCTGGATATTGCGAATATAAGATGAAAGCTTTATTGATCAAGGTGGAGTTCTGTGACGCCTTTGTCTGGTCGCTGAACACAAACGAAGTACGCGAAGTTGCAGCTATGGCGAACTTTTAATCTAAACAAAACCCAAAGTCTAAACGACGCCCTAAGGGCTGTATATATGGAGGAAGGGGGGGGGGGATTTCGTGGCCCTTGAGGAAGGGGTCCGAAACAAACCCTATCTCTTGTTTCCCCACACATACGGACTCTTAAAACAGCCTATACTTATGTATTTCGAAATTACATGGGCCTGGCCCAATAATAAGGTGACGCAGCACCTAGAATAGCCTCTGGATGAAAGTTATGAAGTAGCATCTTGTATATTTCGTCCAAGGCTTCATGCACGCATTATGGTGGCTTCAACGTCCTGAAATCATCACTTGTAACTCCGTTCTTGTTCCCCATGCGCATGCCATCATCTCCATGCTTGTTCTTGCTCCAATGTTCATCCTTCTCAAAGCTAGGCCCTTCATTTGTAAGCAAAACAAATGTATCCAATTTAGGCAGCATCATATTCTCATGAACATTAGAATCATTACCAAGAAACGAAAGTACCTGGTAATTTAATTGGCGTGCGCGAGCTCTAGTAATTGGTCCAGTATGTATAGCAGCAGGGGCAGTGGGTGTAACAATGGTATTGATGTCCTCATCACCCTCCCCTTCTTGAAATGAAGTCGTCCTCGACGGAAGCTCATCTTCCTCACCCAAATAAGGCTTCAAATCTGCAATGTTAAAAGTGGGACTAACCCCAAAATCTGCAGGCAGCTCAAGTTTATATGCATTATCATTTATTTTCTCTAACACCTTAAAAGGACCATCAGCACGTGGCATTAGCTTTGATTTGCGCAAATCAGGAAATCTATCCTTACGCAAATGTAACCAAACAAGATCTCCAGGTGCAAACACAACATGTTTTCTACCCTTATCTCCAGCAAGTTTATATTTAGCATTCATACGCTCAATGTTTTCCTTAGTTAACTCATGCATTTTTAAGATCAATTTAGCACGTTGTTTAGCATCAAAATTAGCCTTCTCCGAAGATGGAAGAGGCAACAAATCAATAGGTGCACGAGGTAGGAAACCATACACAATTTCAAAAGGGCACATCTTAGTAGTAGAATGCAATGAACGATTATAAGCAAACTCAATATGAGGCAAACATTCTTCCCACATTTTCTTATTATTCTTCAAAACAGCCCTAAGCATAGTAGACAATGTTCTATTGACTACTTCAGTTTGTCCATCAGTTTGGGGGTGACAAGTAGTACTAAAAAGCAGTTTAGTCCCCAACTTAGCCCATAAACATCTCTAAAAGTGGCTAAGAAATTTAGTATCACGATCGGAAACAATAGTATTTGGCACACCATGCAAGCGAATAATTTCACGAAAGAACAAATCAGCAACATTAACAGCATCATCACTTTTATGACATGGTACAAAGTGAGCCATTTTCGAGAATCTATCCACGACAACAAATATGCTATCCCTCCCCTTCTTTGTTCGAGGTAAACCTAAAACAAAGTCCATAGATATATCGTCCCAAGGAACACTAGGTACAGGCAAAGGCATATATAAACCATGAGGATTGAGTCGTGACTTAGCTTTTTGACATGTAGGGCAGCGAGCAACAAAACGCTCAACATCCCGTCTCATCTTTGGCCAAAAGAAATGTGTAGCAAGTACGTCCTCCGTCTTCTTCACGCCAAAGTGTCCCATTAATCCTCCTCCATGCGCCTCCTGCAACAACAAAAGACGAAGAGAGCTAGCTGGAATGCATAACTTGTTAGCACGGAACACAAATCCATCATTCACGACAAACTTGTTCCAGGTTCTTCCTTCTTTACAAATCTGCAATACATCTTTAAAATCAGCATCATGCACATATTGATCTTTGATGGTCTCCAAACCAAATATTTTGAAGTCAAGTTGTGAAAGCATAGTATAGCGACGAGACAATGCATCAGCAATAACATTTTCTTTACCCTTCTTGTGTTTAATGACATAAGGGAAAGTTTCAATGAATTCAACCCATTTAGCATGTCTACGATTCAGTTTAGCTTGACTTTTAATATGTTTCAAAGATTCATGATCAGAATGTATAACAAATTCTTTGGGCCATAAATAATGTTTCCATGTTTCTAAAGTCCGAACAAGAGCATATAGTTCTTTATCATAAGTAGAATAATTCAGACTAGGCCCACTCAATTTTTCAGAAAAGTATGCAACAGGTTTGCCATCTTGTAATAACACACCTCCTAATCCAATGCCACTAGCATCACATTCAAGCTCAAAAGTCTTATTAAAATCAGGAAGTTGGAGTAAAGGAGCATGTGTCAACTTATCTTTCAATACCGTGAAGGCTTCTTCCTGTGCGGTACCCCAAACAAAAGGCACATCCTTCTTTGTAAGCTCGTTGAGAGGTGCAGCAATGGTGCTGAAATCTCTCACAAAACGCCTATAGAATCCAGCGAGGCCAAGAAAACTCCTCACTTGTGTGACCGTTTTGGGCTGCGGCCAACTCTCAATAGCTTCAATCTTGGCTTTGTCAACTGCAATTCCCTGTGGAGTAACAACATAGCCAAGAAAAGATACTCGGTCGGTGCAAAAGGTGCACTTCCCAAGGTTACCAAACAAACGTGCATCACGTAGAGCAATAAAAACAGCACGTAAATGTTCCAAATGTTCTTCCAAAGATCTGCTATAAATCAGTATGTCATCAAAGTAAACTACCACAAATCGTCCAATGAAAGCACGTAAAACTTCGTTCATTAATCTCATGAAAGTACTAGGTGCATTAGTTAACCCAAAAGGCATGACTAACCACTCATATAATCCAAACTTAGTTTTAAATGCTGTTTTCCATTCATCTCCCAATTTCATACGAATTTGATGGTAGCCACTACGCAAATCAACTTTGGAGAATATTGTAGAGCCACTCAATTCATCAAGCATATCATCTAGCCTAGGAATAGGATGACGATAACGAATATTAATATTATTAATGCCTCTACAATCAACACACATACGTGATGTACCATCCTTTTTCGGCACTAGAATAATAGGAACAGCACAAGGACTAAGGGATTCGCGTATATAACCTTTGTCGAGAAGCTCTTGTACTTGGCGCATAATCTCCTTCGTCTCCTCTGGATTGGTACGGTATGGTGCACGGTTTGGCAGTGAAGCACCGGGAATTAAGTCAATCTGATGCTCAATCCCTCGAATAGGCGGTAATCCCGGTGGCACGTCTTGTGGAAAGACGTCAGCGAACTCCTGCAAAATGTTAGTGACAGCAGGCAAATGTAACCAAACAAGATCTCCAGGTGCAAACACAACATGTTTTCTACCCTTATCTCCAGCAAGTTTATATTTAGCATTCATGCGCTCAATGTTTTCCTTAGTTAACTCATGCATTTTTAAAATCAATTCAGCACGTTGTTTAGCATCAAAATTAACCTTCTCCGAAGATGGAAGAGGCAACAAATCAATAGGTGCACGAGGTAGGAAACCATACACAACTTCAAAAGGGCACATCTTAGTAGTAGAATGCAATGAACGATTATAAGCAAATTCAATATGAGGCAAGCATTCCTCCCACATTTTCTTATTATTCTTCAAAACAGCCCTAAGCATAGTAGACAACGTTCTATTGACTACTTCAGTTTGTCCATCAGTTTGGGGGTGACAAGTAGTACTAAAAAGCAGTTTAGTCCCCAACTTAGCCCATAAACATCTCCAAAAGTGGCTAAGAAATTTAGTATCACGATCTGAAACAATAGTATTTGGCACACCATGCAAGCGAATAATTTCACCAAAGAACAAATCAGCAACATTAACAGCATCATCGCTTTTATGACATGGTATAAAGTGTGCCATTTTCGAGAATCTATCCACGACAACAAATATGCTATCCCTCCCCTTCTTTGTTCGAGGTAAACCTAAAACAAAGTCCATAGATATATCCTCCCAAGGAACACTAGGTACAGGCAAAGGCATATATAAACCATGAGGATTGAGTCGTGACTTAGCTTTTTGACATGTAGTGCAGCAAGCAACAAAACGCTCAACATCCCGTCTCATCTTTGGCCAAAAGAAATGTGTAGCAAGTACGTCCTCCGTCTTCTTCACGCCAAAGTGTCCCATTAATCCTCCTCCATGCGCCTCCTGCAACAACAAAAGACGAAGAGAGCTAGCTGGAATGCATAGCTTGTTAGCACGGAACACAAATCCATCATTAACGACAAACTTGTTCCAGGTTCTTCCTTCTTTACAATTTTGCAATACATCTTTAAAATCAGCATCATGCACATATTGATCTTTGATGGTCTCCAAACCAAATATTTTGAAGTCAAGTTGTGAAAGCATAGTATAGCGACGAGACAATGCATCAGCAATAACATTTTCTTTACCCTTCTTGTGTTTAATGACATAAGGGAAAGTTTCAATGAATTCAACCCATTTAGCATGTCTACGATTCAGTTTAGCTTGACTTTTAATATGTTTCAAAGATTCATGATCAGAATGTATAACAAATTCTTTGGGCCATAAATAATGTTGCCATGTTTCTAAAGTCCGAACAAGAGCATATAGTTCTTTATCATAAGTAGAATAATTTAGACTAGGCCCACTCAATTTTTCAGAAAAGTATGCAACAGGTTTGCCATCTTGTAATAACACACCTCCTAATCCAATGCCACTAGCATCACATTCAAGCTCAAAAGTCTTATTAAAATCAGGAAGTTGGAGTAAAGGAGCATATGTCAACTTATCTTTCAATACCGTGAAGGCTTCTTCCTGTGCGGTACCCCAAACAAAAGGCACATCCTTCTTTGTAAGCTCGTTGAGAGGTGCAGCAATGGTGCTAAAATCTCTCACAAAACGCCTATAGAAACCAGCGAGTCCAAGAAAACTCCGCACTTGTGTGACCGTTTTGGGCTGCGGCCAACTCTCAATAGCTTCAATCTTGGCTTTATCAACTTCAATTCCCTGTGGAGTAACAACATAGCCAAGAAAAGATACTCGGTCGGTGCAAAAGGTGCACTTCCCAAGGTTACCAAACAAACGTGCATCACGTAGAGCAATAAAAACAGCACGTAAATGTTCCAAATGTTCTTCCAAAGATTTGCTATAAATCAGTATATCATCAAAATAGACTACCACAAATCGTCCAATGAAAGCACGTAAAACTTCGTTCATTAGTCTCATGAAAGTACTAGGTGCATTAGTTAACCCAAAAGGCATGACTAACCACTCATATAAACCAAACTTAGTTTTAAATGCAGTTTTCCATTCATCTCCCAATTTCATACGAATTTGATGGTATCCACTACGCAAATCAACTTTGGAGAATATTGTAGAGCCACTCAATTCATCAAGCATATCATCTAGCCTAGGAATAGGATGACGGTAACGAATAGTAATATTATTAATGCCTCTACAATCAACACACATACGCGACGTACCATCCTTTTTAGGCACTAGTATAATAGGAACAGCACAAGGACTAAGAGATTCGCGTATATAACCTTTGTCGAGCAGCTCCTGTACTTGACGCATAATCTCCTTCGTCTCCTCTGGATTGGTACGGTATGGTGCACGGTTGGGTAGCGATCCACCGGGAATTAAGTCAATTTGATGCTCAATCCCTCGAATAGGTGGTAATCCCGGTGGCACGTCTTGTGGGAAGACGTCAGCGAACTCCTGCAAAATGTTAGTGACAACAGGGGGCAAAGAGGAAGGCACGTCCTCGAATGAAAATAATGCCTCTTTGCACACAAAAGCATAGCAAACAGAATTGTTGAAATCTAGCTCATCAATATCAGATTTTGTGGCAAGTAAACATGCACTTTTCAATTTAATTTCAGAAACAACACTAGATGGTTTATCATTAGGTTTCATTTGTTGCTCAAATTCTTTTGCCACAATCTGATTTTCACTCTTATTTTTCTCCTGTTTTGCTTTATTAGCTCTATTAATGTCATCTTTCAAAATGGAATCAGGAGTCATAGGAAGCAAAGTAATATTTTTATCCTTATGAACAAGAGTATACTGATTGTTTCTACCATGGTGTACAGAATTTTTATCAAATTGCCATGGTCTACCAAGTAATAAGGAACATGCTTGCATGGGTACCACATCACAATCAACATAATCAGCGTATGTAGAGATACTAAAATGCACACGAACAGTACGTGTTACCTTAACATTGCCGCTGTTGTTGCACCATTGGATGTAGTAAGGATGTGGATGTGGTCTTGTGGTGAGAGATAGTTTCTCCACCATCTCCATGCTAGCCAAGTTGTTACAGCTCCCTCCATCTATGATGACGCGAACAGAACGTTCCTTCACAACTCCCTTTGTATGGAACAAATTATGCCTCTGA
>NC_057814.1:340753106-340753757 GCF_018294505.1 Triticum aestivum
TCTACCATGGTGTACAGAATTTTTATCAAATTGCCATGGTCTACCTAGTAATAAGGAACATGCTTGCATGGGTACCACATCACAATCAACATAATCAGCATATGTAGAGATACTAAAATGCACACGAACAGTACGTGTTACCTTAACCTTGCCGCTGTTGTTGAACCATTGGATGTAGTAAGGATGTGGATGTGGTCTTGTGGTGAGAGATAGCTTCTCCACCATCTCCATGCTAGCCAAGTTGTTACAGCTCCCTCCATCTATGATGACGCGAACAGAACGTTCCTTCACAACTCCATTTGTATGGAACAAATTATGCCTCTGATTTTGCTCTGCTTGTGTGACCTGCACACTCAAAACACGTTGAGCAACTAAACATTCATACCTGTCAGCGTCTTCAGGAGCCATGTATTGCGTCTCATTTTCAGAATCATCTCCACCATGTTCTTCACGTGTAATAAGAGCCAAAGTCTCCTCATCATAGTCACTAGCGGACTCATACCCACCATCCTCAGTAGCAATCATGACACGCTGAGATTTGCATTCTCTCGCAAAATGTCCTCTTCCCTTACAACGACGACAAATAATATCACTTGTGTGCCCTGTCGATGCCATGGAAGAAGAAGAGCTCTGCACAGGCCCGGCAGGTGT
>NC_057814.1:340753767-340756171 GCF_018294505.1 Triticum aestivum
AATTCTTTTGCCACAATCTGATTTTCACTCTTATTTTTCTCCTGTTTTGCTTTATTAGCTCTATTAATGTCATCTTTCAAAATGGAATCAGGAGTCATAGGAAGCAAAGTAATATTTTTATCCTTATGAACAAGAGTATACTGATTGTTTCTACCATGGTGTACAGAATTTTTATCAAATTGCCATGGTCTACCAAGTAATAAGGAACATGCTTGCATGGGTACCACATCACAATCAACATAATCAGCGTATGTAGAGATACTAAAATGCACACGAACAGTACGTGTTACCTTAACATTGCCGCTGTTGTTGCACCATTGGATGTAGTAAGGATGTGGATGTGGTCTTGTGGTGAGAGATAGTTTCTCCACCATCTCCATGCTAGCCAAGTTGTTACAGCTCCCTCCATCTATGATGACGCGAACAGAACGTTCCTTCACAACTCCCTTTGTATGGAACAAATTATGCCTCTGATTTTGCTCTGCTTGTGTGACCTGCACACTCAAAACACGTTGAGCAACTAAACATTCATACCTGTCAGCGTCTTCAGGAGCCATGTATTGCGTCTCATTTTCAGAATCATCTCCACCATGTTCTTCACGTGTAATAAGATCCAAAGTCTCCTCATCATAGTCACTAGCGGACTCATACCCACCATCCTCAGTAGCAATCATGACACGCTGAGATTTGCATTCTCTCGCAAAATGTCCTCTTCCCTTACAACGACGACAAATAGTATCACTTGTGTGCCCTGTCGATGCCATGGAAGAAGAAGAGCTCTGCGCAGGCCCGGCAGGTGTGCTCTTGGCAGAGAGTGGTGGTTGTGCCTGCTTTCTTGTATCATGGCTGGAGGTGGCACCTGATGGAGGGGATGGTGAAGTGGAAGTAGAAGATGCACGCGGTGTCCATGATGAAGGTCGACCTGCAGAAAAGTTAGTTCGCGCCAATGGCTGTCGATCCTGCACTTCACGTTCAGCTTTACAAGCAAGATGGAATAAACGAGTGATATTATTATAATCCTTATACTCTAGAATGGTCTGAATCTCTTTATTTAATCCACCCATAAAACGTGCAAGCATAGCTTCATTCTCCTCAACAATACCACATCTAATCATGCCAGTTTGTAATTCCTGATAATATTCTTCTACAGAATTTTTCCCTTGTCTTAAACGCTGCAATTTTTGAAGTAATTCACGTTGATAATATGGTGGAACCCAACGAGTACGCATAGCAGTTTTCAAAGCAGCCCAAGTAGCTGGAACAGGATATAATCTACAATGTTCAGACCACCAAACACATGCAAAGCTAGTGAAAGCACAAACAGCACCAGGAACACGTCTCTCCTCAGGATATTGTAAACATGTAAATCGTTGTTCAGTTTCTAACTCCCAAGTAAGATATATATCAGGAACATATCTACCCTCAAATGGTGGAATATTCAATTTCAGTTTAGGGAGATGGTCATGATCTCGTACCTGAGGTGGTGGTGCCGGCCTACCGTTGCGAATATATACCTGAGGTCGACCTGCTGGTGGTGGTGCTGGTGGCTGCACGTAGTTCTGATTTTGATCAACCTCATCCTCATAATCGCCCGCATAATCGTCATCCTCCTCAGCCGCCGCAGGAGCAGGAGCCAAAGAAGCATCAACAGTAGGTGCAGCAGCACCCGAATTTTGACCAATCTCAATTGGAACGCGTTGTGCCCGTCCCACTTGATTTGGAAGGCGGCGTTGGAGATGTGGTTGTTGTTGTTGTAGAGGTGCGACATGTGCAGCCGGTGGTGGTTGGGGAAGACGCTTGAGTAATTCAGTAAACTTGTTATCCAGCTTTGTCTCGAACGACTTCTCCACGGCATCTATCTTCTCCATAGCCTCTTCAAATCTGTTTAGCACATCTCCCACCTGGCCACTCATCATTTGCTGAAATTTATCATGCAACTCCTTGTTCGTCATGTTCTCCCAATCAGTCTCATCGGCGTGTGAACCTTCCATGGTTAGCAGCAATAGAAACACAAAAGAATATGATCCTGCAGACTACGAGAAGTGGTGGTGATGGTGGTGTTTCACAAAACCTTCAAGCGAATCTCAAATTCTTACCAGTTCTTACCGAGCGGCAGGTGGTGATCGGCAACCGTTGTAGTCAAAAACTCTCAAAGCTTGGATATAGCGATTACCAGGGAGAGTCAAACGCACGATGTAGACTTATGTGGAGCTGGGAAGGCTTATAATATGGTAGCAAAATGGTAAGCAATAATCAATTCAGAGATGCAAAGTTGAATAAACGCTCAACGACGGTACTGTGCTGGTCCTAGGCTAGACCGTGCTAGAGACGCGAGCCTAGAACACTAACAAAATCACGGCGCTGCACGTAAACAAGGGAAAAGCACACTCTGGAAGTTTTTTTT